>NW_005359881.1:963694-980352 GCF_000412655.1 Myotis brandtii
GAGGAGGTGAAGAGATCTAAAAGACACAGACCATGCTCTTGGTCTTCTACAAATGCCTGAAAGACCCCAATCCACCAAGCAAAATATAACCTCCTGGAAGGAAGAAGCAGCAAGTGCACTTCAAATATCGGTGCTTTTAACACCCAGTTCTACTTGTTCCAACCTTCAAGAGTGCCTTTCGTCAGCTGCTACAGGGATATTCTGTGCCAAGGTAAAGGCTTCTATGAGCTTAAAAGAAACTTGATCTAGAACACAGGATCCCTGCAAAGCCTAACGACATTCCGCACAAACAAGTAGCCACCAACATAAAGGGCTGCTTAGGGACGATGGGCAGGTGCAGAGGCACTGCTTTCCTTCCCCCAGGAGCCATCCCAGCTCAGGATTCTCCCGTCTTCCCGGTGCCCCGCAGGAACGGTTAAGGGCAGCATCCTTCCAGGGTGGCAATGCGATGGGCCACAGACCATGGGAGTGAGGGCCAGGATCTGAGAACCCACACGCTCCCCAGTCACTGCTACATCGTGTCTGGCACAGGGATGCTAGATGCCAGTTGGATCAATAAAATAAAAAAGCATCCATCAGACACCCGAAGCAGGCCCGTCTACTTTTAATCCTTTCCCAGGAGAAAGTTTTGCCCATGTGCATCAAGAGACACATACTCGGATGTTTGCAACAGTCCTATTTGTGACGACAAAAACTGGAAACCATCTAAATGTCCCTCAGCAGCAGAATGGATAAGTGAATCATGGTATGCCCATACAATTGAGGGGCGCAGCATTGAAACTGAACGCATGATAGCGACATGCACCCGCACGGACAAACCTGGGGAGCATGAGGCTGAGCAGAACAAAATGGGAGCTGCAGAGAAATACATGGCACGTTGCTCCGTTCACATGAAGCTCAACAACACATCTCTTAGGGACACACAGCGATGTGGTCAGACTCTCCAGAAAAGCAAGGAATCAAAAGCACACGTTTCTGGCAAGGAGTCGTCTCCGTGTGGGAGGCGCAAAAAGTGCACTTCAACCGGAAACTTCTCATTCTTACACCGGGTGTCCACTGTTTCACTAATTCTTTTTTTTTTTTTCCAGAGAGGAAGGGAGAGGGAGAAAGAAAAACATCAATGATGTGAAAATCATTCATCCGCTGCCTCCTATGTGCCCCCCACTGGGGATCAAGCCCACAACCTGGGCAGGTGCCTTGGCCAGGAATCAAACCATGACTTTGTGGTTCACAGGTTGACACTCAACCACTGAGCCATGCCAATGGGGCTGTTTCACTAATTCTTTATAGCCTGCACACATTTTGTGAACATTTTTGTAGTAACTCATTTTTTAAAAAGAGAGAGAGAGAACTAGAGGGTCACTGAGGCCTCAAATGGAAGGGATTACAAATCTTCAGGGAGGGAAGAAACAGATTTCTGAGCTTCCTCTGCCCTTACAGATTCTCAGGTCTGATATTCGCAGGGTACCCGTGAGCCTTGACTCTGGGACCGTCCCCCGGATCGGATGGACTCTGGGCTCAACACGGTCTGGGAGCTGCTGGGTGTGCGTCTTTATCAGAAGTGGTGTGAAGGCATCAGCGACCTGCAGGCCCAGGGCCACACCCAGCCACCACCAATCTGCGATGTGAGCAGCCAGAGCAGAAAGGTGCACCATTTCCCACGTGGGGCATCCGTCCTGCTCTTGGGCCCCCACCGCCCTCCCATTTTAGAGGGAAACATGGGTCCAGGTGGAAATACATTCATGTCAGAGACAAGTGGGAAAATCCATACAGCCTGAGGCAAACACACAGAAATGTCACCGTTATTGGAAGCTAAGCGGCTGTTCAATTCAGTGTGAAGCTGCTGCACCTACGGCAACGTCCCCAGGGAAGAGCGTCCCCAGGTGAGAGCATCCCCAGGTGAGAGCGTCCCCGGGTGAGAGCGTCCCCGGGTGAGAGCGTCCCCGGGTGAGAGCGTCCCAGGTGAGAGCGTCCTGCGACACAAGCTGGTGATTCTCAAGGACAACAGGAAACAGTAGAGCAGTGGAGCCTCCACCAGGCTGGCCCACTCTGCACATGGGGCCAGACTTCATCAGAAAGAGACGGTGCTCAGGCTTCCAGGGTCTTCATCCCCTTCTCCCAGGAGCCCAGCTGGATGGTGTGTCAGCCAAGCACCCGGCGGGCCAGGTTTCCGTCCCCGCGGAGAGCCTGACGACACCTGCGTGCCACCTGCACACGGAGACACCCAGGAACAGCCCGGCCAGCTGCTCGGACGCGGGGAGCCCAGTTATAGCGAATTGGCAGGCGAGTTGGCGGGAGCTTAGAGACAGGGACTGGCATCCCCCGGGCCCTCCTCTCTGAGGCCCGCTGACCCGTCCATGCTGAGGTCGTGGGGGCACCAAGAGAAACCCCGGTGATTCCTAACTCTGCTGCCATGTTGATTCATCTCTTACCCGAATGTATTTCCACCGGGACCCACAGTCCCTCTAAAATGAGAGGGGTGATTGGGGTTGAAGAACATGAAGGCTCCCCCAAGACACAGGCCAAACTCAAGACACCTCTCGTCCTGCACATTCCCTCACACTTCTCTCTATTTCCCCGGTCGGACTGGGTGAGATGCTAGGAGTGCAGGGATGTGACAGCTCACCCTGAGAAGCTTCCAGAACTGCCCTGGGACGGGCAGTTCGATATGAGAGCTGCCTACACGTGGAGATGAGCATGGGACATGTGGAGAGCCGTGGCAAGGGGGTGGGGGTGGGGTACCTGACCCGCATCTGTGTCGCACCAACTGTGGAGCCCTCCAGGTGAGCAAGGGCACGCGGGCAGCTGTGGGCATTTCGGGCAGCGGGATGTGGCGACGGAGTGTGGGGTGAGAGGGGGTCAGAAGATGAAGAGGGCACATGGACAGGTAGCTGCTGACCACCTGGTGAACCTCAAGTCTGCCCATCTGCCCGCACCGGCATCCCCAGGAGCTGGTCAATGCACACTTCCCAGGCCCCACCCTGGAGGTCAGAGCCGGTAGGTCTTGGGTGGGCTCAGAATTTACATCAAAAAAGCACTCCAGGGAAAGCCACAGATTTTCCAACCCGACTGGGGAATGCTGCTGAGGCGGTGAGGCTGTGGGTGGCAGGAGGGACAGGCAGGTCTTCACTTCCCTCTGGACCAGTAGGTGAGAGAAGGCAGGTGCCAGAGGACGAGTTTGGGAGGCGGCTGAAAGAGGCAGATGTGTGCCATGGGCCAGGAGCAGGAGACAGAGGGGGTAGAACTGACCAGGCTTAGGACCAAAGCCCAATGTCCCCGTGGGCACAGAGCGGGGAGGGGGCCCGATCTGCCCAGGGGCAGGGCTGGCTGGCCAGAGGGAGGTATTTTAAACTGGGCTCTGAGTGTGCGCTGGCATTAGCGAGGACCCAGGCACTTACACGCGGGCTCCTGAAATTCGTGGCCGCCGGGGCTGCCGTGAGAGCCACCGGGTGCTTGTCCCAACTGTGTCTAGTAAAGTGCCTCCTGCCGACCAGCCCAGCCTGCGTGCTACCGCTACGGGTATAGTCACGGCACCCCAGGATCCCAGGGCAGCGCAGGGGGGCCTGGCCCTGGCTTCCGGGAGGGGATCCTCCGGACGCTTCCCCTCCACTGTCCCCAGATGGGAAGCCAGAGAGGGGCGGCAGGAGGAAGGGAAGAGCTGTTGCTCCGGCACCTGTGCCCTCTCCTGTCCACCCCAGTGGGGCCAAGTAGAAGGTTCCCTGGAGTGAGGCTCCTGGCGGAGCCAGCTCACCCCCCTGCACAGTGGGGGCTCCCTCCAGGTGCTGCACAGCTTGGGGCACCTATCCTGCCAGTTACCTCATTCCCTTCCCAGGAGCTGAGCTCTGTGGGCAAGAGGCTTCCCTATTGCTCCACAGGCCCAGCACTGGGGCCTCACTCAGATTCGGAGCCGCTGCTCACTGCACCTGGAGGAGCAGGTCTCAGAACCACCGGGAGCGCTCCGGGGCCCCACCCAGGCCCCTCAGAACCACCGGGAGCGCTCCGGGGCCCCACCCAGGCCCCTCAGAACCACCTGGAGCGCTCCGGGGCCCCACCCAGGCCCCTCAGAACCACCTGGAGCGCTCCGGGGCCCCACCCAGGCCACAGCAGGGCATCTCTGGCAGAAGCGGGCGTCCTGAATGCTCCTCAGGCGACTGGGAAGCACAGAGAGCTGAGCACACTGGGGATCAGGTGAGCGACTCCGGCCCCAACCCTCCCGCTTCCATCTCTGTGTCCTGTGCATGTGTGTGTGCGTACTGTGCAAGTGTGTGAGTGTGTGTGTACTGTGCAAGTGTGTGTGTGCGAGTGTGTGTGAGTGTGTGTACTGTGCAAGTGTGAGTGTACTGTGCAAGTGTGTGAGTGTGTGTGTACTGTGCGAGTGTGTGTGTGCGCGAGTGTGTGTGAGTGTGTGTACTGTGCAAGTGTGAGTGTACTGTGCAAGTGTGTGTGTACTGTGCGAGTGTGTGTACTGTGCAAGTGTGTGTGTGTGTGAGTGTGTGCGTACTATGCAAGTGTGTATGAGAGTGTGCATGTACTGTGCAAGTGTGTGTGTGCGAGTGTGTGTGAGTGTGTGTGTACTGTGTGTGTGAGTGTATGCGTACTGTGCAAGTGTGTATGAGAGTGTGCATGTACTGTGCAACTGTGTGTGTACTGTGCAAGTGTGTATGTGCGAGTGTGTGTACTGTGCAAGTGTGTGTGAGTGTGTGAGGGTGTGACTCCGGCCCCACCCTCCCGCCTCCACCTCTATGTACTGTGCACACACTGGAGTCCCATCTACAATTTCCTTCAAGGAAAAGCTTCTAGCGATGTTCCAAGTCTGCAGCACAGATAGGATTCCATCTAAAGCGCTACAGGGAACCACCTGTAAGCAGCATTTTCAGAACATTAGGGTTTTTTTAAATATATTTTATTGATTTTTTTATAGAGAGGAAGGGAGAGGAATACAGAGTTAGAAACATCGATGAGAGAGAAACATCGATCAGCTGCCTCCTGCACACTCCCTACTGGGGATGTGCCCGCAACCAAGGTACATGCCCTTGACCAGAATCGAACCTGGGACCCTGCAGTCCACAGGCCGACGCTCTATCCACTGAGCCAAACCGGTTAGGGCAGAACATTAGGTTTTTCTTTTAGAAAAATAAACTGCAGCGTGGAGAGGCAGGGCCTGGGTCAGAGAGAGGCCAAGGCCAAGAAAGAGAAGAAAATGACAATAACCAAGAATATGATGATGATGATGGTGGTGGTGACCACGAGACGAGGAACCAGGGTGTTGTCAGTGCTTTACACTTAATTCAGTTCCTGGTCCCAACAACCTGTGTAGGCGCACGAGGCACGGAGAATTTAAATGATTCCCCGGAGGTCAGACACTTGTTGAAAGAACGAATGAAAGAAAGAGACGTAAAAACTACTGAGATGTCCAATGAGACACCATTCAAAGCGCAGAGCAACAACGCTGATGGCTTCGGTGAGGTAAGACTCACACACCATAAACGCCGCCCCCTCCCCCCCTGGCGCGTGCACAGTTCAGTGACTTTTTAGGAACTTTCTCATGGGGCCATCATCACCACAACCCCGTTTCTGAACACTCAGGCCTCCCCAAATTTCCTGGTGCCCATTTGCAGCCAATCCCTGTTCCCACCCCGGCCCCAACCACCAACCCACTTTCTGTCTCTAAAAATTTAGGCGACAGCATTCTAAGTCAAAGCACATTTAATTATTTCTGTTCTTATTCTTTTTCTTTCCCCTGAAGACATTCAAAGTACCTACGAGCTACTTGAGGAGAACCAGGGGGCTATATTTTTAGGTTCCACCTATATATAGAATGTATACCATATGCTCTTTTCCCTCCCACTTCTTTTCCTCACTGCAAAGGATTTATTCTGCTTTTGGGCATTAACAGTTTATTTAGGATAGGATTTATAATAGAGTCAAGCACATATGAAGTAACTGTGATCTAAAGTAAAATACAACTATTTTCCAATTTGAGATGTTTCTCTTTGTACAAAAAAACATTTTACTTCTCAAATGCAACTATTTTTCTAATTTGAGAGGTTGCTCTGTGTACAAAACTATTATTTTACTTTGACTAAGTTTTCCTCTTATTTTAAGGGGTCATTACTAAGGAAGTGTTAGGGTCTCCCCGACAGAAGGAGGAACACGAATACCCTGAATGTTGAGCCCTGCTAATGTTTTACCTGCAGGCTCGCCACTATACACGGCACCTCCTAGCATGTGAACGGAAATAATTTTACCCAAATAGCCATCGCATAACAGAACTGGTAGGATCCGCCAGGCTCCCATGAGACCCGGTTTTTCTACCATAAAACAAGGCCCAGGAATAACGAACCCCCTCCCCCTCCTTCCAGATTTCCACTCTGCCCCGGCTGTGTGAGGAGGGGACGCTGTCCAGGCTGCTCCTGAAGCAACCTGCCACCCAGGAAGCATGGACACCTCCTCCCTCCAAGCCTTTTCCTTCCACGGCGCCTTCGCTTGGCTTAGCACCCTGCCCTTCCTGCATCTGAACCCTGCCCTCTCCCAGGCTCACCCTCATCAGGGCGGTGGAGCAGATCGGGGCTCCCAAGTTCCTCCTTCACTTCGTTGTCCCACAGAGGGGCGGGGCGCAGAGGGCCCCTGGGCCTCACCTCCTCGGCCTTGCCTCCTACTCCGCATGTTCCCACCAGCTCCATCCACCCCACATGCTCTATGGCTAAAACAGTGCCTGCCAGCCTCCATCCACCCCCCACCAGATGCAGGGAGTCACCCACAGCTCCTCTTCAACCTCACCGGCCCAAGGGGTCTCCCTGTCAGCCCCGTGGCTCCGTCCTTCCTGTCCAGCCCGGGCCCAGGGTCCAGCCCTCTCCTGAAGCCACATAAACTCTCCTACCTGAGCCAGGTCCCCATCGTGGCCAACACGCTCTGTGCCTCTCTGATGAGTGGTTCCAGAGCAGTGACTCTCAGCCAGGGACAACACTGCCTCCTGGGCACACTCATCTGGCGATGCCTGGAGACATGTTTGGCTGTCACACCTGGGGGAGGGGGTGCTCCTGGCATCACGTGCATAGAGGCCAGAGATGTCGCTAAACATCCTACAATGCACAGGCCAGCCCTGGCCCCATTATCTGGCCCCAAACGTCAACAGAATGTGAATCTATAATAATCTCAAAAATGCAAATTTTTTTTTTTAAAGTCAAAATTGCCAATGTTGAGAGACCCCACCTTTCCATGTGAGGGTCCATTTCAGCCCTTCCTGCTTATGGACTGGTATGTTTTTTGTCTTAAAAATGGATTGTGTTTGAGGAAGACTCTGAGACATGTAACAGATGTCCCTTGGTCCAGGTGTCCACGCTTGTGCAGGGTCTGGCAAGAGCCAGGTGTACGGCCACTTCCCTGCGGAAAGTGAAAGGCCGAGAAGGCCGGGCTCTTGGAAGTGGCCACCAGCCACACTGCCTCTGTCCGAGGGACCTGGTCCTGGGTAAACTGTCCCCAGGCTGGAGTGAGCTCCTCAGAGCCCCTGCGCGGTCACTGCTACCCAACTCAGCGGGTAGAACGAACCCACCAAGCAGCAGAGCCCAGGCCCTAGCTGCAAAGGATGCTGGGAAAGTGAGCTTTTGCATTTCCTGCGTCCCCATGGGCGGTGGACTCTGGCACAGAAGGGATGGGTGGGAGGGGCCTAAAGAATGACAGTGGACATGAGGGCTCTGGGTCCTCAAGAAAGGAAAATGCACTGACAAGAGGGAAGAGAGGGCCAAGGTATGGTTTATACACTTTGTATGTTTTAAATGTTTCACATCAAAACGAAAGGCCCTGACTTGGACACCAAAAACAAACTCCACAGCCAGGCCTTGAAAAGAGCGAGGTCATGGCATCTGGCCCTGACTTGAGCAGCACCAGGTCATTGGGAAACCAGTTCTAGAAAAAGAAACTTCTAATATTCACCCGGTCCCGTTGGGCTTGGCTGGAAGGAACTACAGGGGAGAGAGAGCTCACACATGCTCAGGAGGCGTGTACAGCCAACTGCATCCAGTCCTCCCACCGCCGCCCCGGCACGGAGAAGGTGGGAGCAGCAGAGAAGTAACTGACACCAAAGATAAAGATCTATTTAAAAACATGGTAACTGACACTAAAGATAAAGATCTATTTAAAAACATGGTATATTTATAACGCACGCAGAATCCGACACTCTGAGGGTGGAAGCATGTTCAGACCTATGTCTGTGGCCACACACACAGGAATCCATGGACACATGAGAAGCAAAATAGATTTAAAAAAAAACAGACTCAAGATCTGATGCCTAAACTATACATGATAATTCCAAGGCCTTGACCTCAAATTTGACCTACAATCAAGTCTGACTAGTGGCTAGAGTTGTTCTGCACAAATAAAATTAATTTTAATTTTAAACATTTATCATTGGAGGTCCCTACATTTTTTTGTTTTGTTTTGTTGTTCAGGCTTCTCCACTAGGTCCACTCATATCTGTATACCCACTCAGACAAGAAGGACGGTCTGTGGCTGAGAGTATAGCCAGAGAAATGATTTATGCTGGAAAAATACGAATCATGGAGAAAAGCGAAGTGAACTAAAGTTACTCAGGGTGAGACTAGCAGATGGCCGGAGATTAAACTTGAGGCCCCCAGTACACAGAGAGGCTCTGAAGGCTGACTGTTACTTCTACGAGGAAAAATTGAGAACCATGGGCCCAAATGACAAATAAAGGACATACAGCGGGTGGAGAAAGAGCCTCAGAGTAATAGGGACAGTCGCGCATTGAAGTGAGTACCAGCAAAACTGTGGAACTTGATTTTCTGGGGATTTTTAAACATAGGGACACAAAGGATCTAAGATTTAACCCGAGAAAGAATGCACAGAACCTTCACGTTGAGCTCTATTAAAAGTTCCCAAAAAAGGTTCCAGTCAAGATGGTAGAGTACGTGATCACTGCTCGCCTCCTCCCACGACCACATCCAAATGACAACCAAATGCCTGAACGATCCATCTGGAGAACCACCTGAAGAATAGCCGAGCGGAAGTCCTATACCTGAGGATAGAAAGAGGAGGCCAAGTCGGGACTGAGTATAGGAATGCAACAATAAATACATAAAAGTTCCCAAAGAAGCTTAACTCAATGAAGAGCTGTGGATGTTCAAGGAAAGGAGGAGTTGACGTTGCAGTGACGTCAACTTTTCCCAAGCTCCATCTGTAAAGTCAATGCAATCCCAATCACAATTCCAGCAGGATGTTTAAGAAACGCAACCTGAGCCTGAAATGTGCGCGGTTAAACGATTTTTCATAAGAACAGGAAGGAGACTCGCCCGACCAGATGCCATGGTATTAGACACGGAAAAGGCACAGGAAAACATGAAACTTGATGGACACATACGATAAAAGGAGGCGGCCCCAACCAGTGGGGAAGGGATACGTTGTTCACAGACGATACTGGGAAAATTCAAAAAAATAAATAAATAAAATCGTACCCTTGGCTCCTACACAAAGGCAGACTCCAGAGAGGTTAAAAACGTAAGAAGCTAAGAGGAAAATGTAAAACCAAGAAGAAAAGGTAAGGGTGAACTTGGGGTAAGATGAAACTTGCAAAGCAGCATCCAAGGGGAAACTAATCAATTTGATTGTAACAAAATCAAGAATTTCTCTTGTAGAAAGCGTATCACAGGCAAGGGTCATACTCAACCTGTCCACTGGTCATTTAGCAGCGGTCCTGGTTATCAGATGGGCCCACTCCAGGGAATGCCCCCTTTAAACTGATCTTTTCACACGTTCTAGACATGAAAAGGCTAGCCCACACTGTCCCTCCCTTCTTAACCTCCTGGTCCTCTCCAGGGGCGGGGATGGGCTGCCTCTGAACTGAGTGAGAGTCTGGGCTCTGAGTAATTCTGCCTGGCCCTGACTCTGCTCCCTACTCGCCAACGCTGGGACTTCTGACAAGTTTACTACAAATTCTTTTTTTCTTTTTTTAAATATATTTTTATTGATTTCAGAGAAAAGGGGAGAGGGGGAGAGAGAGAAACATCAACAATGAGAGAGAATCATTGATCGGCCGCGTCCTGCACACCCCCGACTGGGGACCGAGCCCACAACCCAGGCATGCACCCTGACCAGAATAGAACCATGACCTCCTGGTTCATAGGCCAACGCTCAACCATTGAGCCACAGCAGCCGGGCTTCTCTTCTGTGTCCTTTACCAAGTTATTCCTCACCTTTTTTTGAGGGCAGGAATGAATATGTGTAAGGTGGGGATATTTTAGCTGCCGCACTGGGATGGGGTGAAGATTAAGTTAGTTAATGAATATAAAAATCTTAGCCACGGCACTTGGGGCAAAGCAAATAGTTAATCAGTGTACGGTCTAGGGGTACAGACTCATCGCACAGGCCGGTACTGCAGAATGGCTGCTGGGGCGTCCCACAAAGAAGCCAGGGAGCCGAGCCGGAGTGACTTCTGAGGGGTCCCTCTGAACTTCACCTTCCTCAGCAACTCTAAAGGGCAGATAAACATCACATGTCACCGTTACCGGGGCCAAGGGCACTCGCGGTACTTGGCAGGGCGGAGCTACTGCCTGGTGGGGGTGGGTCGGAGGTTTCAGGAGAACACCAAGGGCTGGCAAGTGGGAAGGAGAGTTCCAGGGAAGCAAACCCAGCACCTAAGAGCCAGTCCACACTCGATGAGGCCTGCATAGAGCCATTCCCCTTGCCTGTAGACTGTCACTCCCCAGCTCGGACATGGGTTTCTCTAGCATTGACACTGTGAAGCATCGTCGTCTCTCCAGGAAACCCCTGAAGGAGCAGGTGCTTCACACACAGCCACGAAGGAAGTCCCAGGGCAGTTTCTCTTACACCATCTGGTTATGGGTTGAATCATGACTCCTACCCTCACCCCCAATTCATATGTTGAGGTCTTAACCCCCAGTCCCTCAGGATGTGACTGTATTTGAAACAGCATCTTTATTTATTTATTTTTAAATACATTTGATTTCAGAGAGGAAGAGAGAGAGAGAGAGAGAGAGAGAGAGAGACATTAAAGATGAGAGGGAATCATAAATTGGCTGCCTCCTGCACACCCCCTACTGGGGATCAAGCCTGCAGCCCAGGCATGTGCCCTTGACTGGAATCGAACCGGGAACCTTCAGTCCACAGGCTGACGTTCTATCCACTGAGCCAAACCGGCTAGGGCTGAAACAACATCTTTAAAGGGGTAATTAAGGTAAAAGGAGGCCATGAGAGTAGCCCCAGTCCACGATGGCTGGTGTCCTTATAAGAAGAAGAGATTAGGCCCTAACCGGTTTGGCTCAGTGGATAGAGCGTCAGCCTGCGGACTGAAAGGTCCCAGGTTCAATTCTCGTCGAGGGCATGTACCTTGGTTGCGGGCACATCCCCAGTAGGAGGTGTGCAGGAGGCAGCTGATCGATGTTTCTCTCTCATCGATGTTTCTAACTCTCTATCCCTCTCCCTTCCTCTCTGTAAAAAATCAATAAAGTATATTAAAAAAAAAAAGCACCTTTTAGTTCTAAGTTGATCAATATCTAACGACTCACATAATTTTAAATGTTGGAGGCATCAAAACGAACCTCATTTGAGGTTACACATCAACTCCTAACAGTCTTGCCTGGATTTTTTTCTTTTTTAATCCTCACCTGAGGATATTTTTCCATTGATTTTTAGAGAGTGAAAAGAAAGGGAAAAACAGAGAGAAACATATCAATGTGAGAGAGACATATCGACTGGTTGCCTCCTGCGCGAGCCCTGACCAGGCCGGGAAGGAGCCTGCAACTGAGGTACATGCTCTTGACTGGAATCGAACCCAGAACCCTTTGGTCCACAGGCCAACGCTCTATCCACTGTGCCAAACCAGCTAGGGCTTGCCTGGACTTAACTGAGTTTAGCTTATAGGTACAGCTACACAGCAGTCTCCTGCACGTCTCACATGTGTGGCCATGTAGTTAACATGAACAAAATCCAAACCTGAAAATCAAACTCAGAACAGTTCGAAAAGACGGTGCAGAGCCACAGACTTGAAACAGTTTTAATTGACCACCCAGGCCAGTGCACCTGCCCAGCTCCCCCAGCTCCCAGCTGTTCAGGAGTCTGCAAGCTCGCCATCTGCCACTGAAGGAAACGCTGACCGGCACAGGTCTCAGAACAAGCAACAAACATTGCTCCTTCACCTCCTCTACCGCTAACATTTGCAAGAAATTTCTGGAGGGGTAATTGGGACAATGAACTCTCAGCCTTATCGCAACATGGTTCCATTTTTGAGTCGATTTTCTGGAGAAAACAGTGGGTCAGTAACCACCTCCAGTCACTGCGGGTGTGCGATACACACAGACGGCAATGCTGTCTCCAGATGAATCAACACTATAACTTGGGCCCATGTGCTCATTTACAAACATGATAGATGTTCTCCTAACCAACCTCTGCTCAAGGGGCCCACCAGACTGCCCCGCATGTCTCCGTAAAGCCTGCTGGGGGGGTGGAATCCCTGGTCGCGAGCACCCCCAGCCGGACAGCGGTGCACTGCCACCCTCCAGGGGCCCCCACCGTGTGCTTGCCAGGTCGCCTGCGTCGGTGCCCCGACCTGTTCATACCAGGCGTACATATGACTTTGGTCTCCTGAACAGGCTCTCAACTGAGGAACCAGGAGTGAGCAGGAGAAGCTGTTTCTATGAAAATTGGCCGCTCCTATAAAAGCAAGTTGTTTACAGAAACTGCTATCAAAATAGCTGTGGGCAAGAGGGTCGTAAAAGAATGAATAGTCATAAAAATATGACTGCACTCAGCAAACATCCTTGCTCCACTTTGAAGAGACAGATATGAGAACACACACACACACACACACACACACACACACGCACACTGTGACATACCAGCATGCCTATGAAAAGTCATGACTTAGGGAACGCAAAACAAGCTGTTGAGAGAAATCTAGCCCAACACGCAGGCTGAGGTGTGAATAAAATACAAACAGGTGGAGAGAGCAGTGAGCGCAGGGAGCCTGGGCGATCAGTCGAGCACTCGGGGCTGTGTGACCTGGGGACGTTTACCCCGCGCCCGAGCCAGGATCGCTCCCCGGCAGCGGCACCTGTAAAAGGGCGAGTAACGCCACCCACCCGTAAGCCTGTGTGCTGAGCTCTGGGCCTCAGCCATGGTCATTATCAGTGTTAATGACTGCTCTTGTTCTCAGCAAACTACAACCACCAGACGCGGAAAATACAACTCCTCCAATTAAAAATGACTGGGGACGCCTTTGAAAAGAACCCACGACGAAGAAAGCGACACAGTGACCTGAAGCTGCAGAGGCCCCTCCCCTCGAAGCAAGGAAGCCCTGTGGCCACCACAGAGTCCAAGGCCCAGGGGCGATCATCTGTACGTGGAGGCCCCCAAAACGTATACTCTCCCCCATTTTAGAAAAGGGAGACGCAAAAGCGCTGCGCGCAGACTGGATGTGCTTCCTGAAATCACATTCTTCACGTGGCGGAGGGCAGCCGATAAGCAGTGATAAGGAAGGGGAAAGAAAGAAAATGCATTCTGGAGTTCTGGGTGTTTGTTTTTTGTTTTGTTTTGTTTTAGTAGAAGATTGGCTCAGTATTTGTAAAAGCACCATCATCCAAGACCTCCCTGTCGGCCCAAGGCAGGAAAGACAAAGTCCCAATTTTACCCTCCGGCTTTTGTGAGCAAACAGGATCCAGGTCCCCAGAACGCGATACAGCCACACCCCGAGCGCACGCAACCCTAAGCGTGTACACCGGGAACAACATTCTCTGGGCAGAGCACGGCATTTCTGGAGTTGACAGCGGCCTCGAGATAAAAACAATTGAAGGCCTCCCTTAACAGCGTAATCAGGTAACGGCTGAACCAAAATAGAATCCGCAGGAAACAGGGGCTCGTGGGAAGCAAACAACAAAGCAACAGGGTGAGGGAGCTGTACGTGGGAAAGAAAACCCAGGGCTTCTTCATCCAGGAGCTTCGTCGGAGGATTCGGGGCTTTCCTTTCTAATGAAATGCCTGCTCTGAGCCTGTCTCCCCAGGGTTCCCAGCTGCTGGAATCCAGCTGTTTGACAGCTGTCAATCAAACCATGACACTAAAACCTGTTGTTGGGACCAGGCCCGTGTACGAGGCACAGGGTCGGGATGCTTCTGAGATCCCTAAATCTTTGCTGAGGGCTGGCAGCTGCAGGCGGGGCCAGGCACCCCTGTGGCCCCTCCTGGGTGTTTGGGCGCCAGAAGTCACTGGTGGGGAATTTCCACTCAGCCGTCCATGCCTCCACACAGACCACGTGCCTGTGATGAGCACACAACATTTTAGCGAAATGCATCCTTTGACTTGGTGCTGGCGGAGTTGGTTATTAAGGAATTCTATCTAGGATAAAATCTCCGGTAAGGCGGGGTAATTTAGAATTAAAAATAGCACACACCTCGCTGCTGTTCTCTACTGGAAGGCACCGAGCATGGGAGCCTGCATGTCCCTGTCGGAACATCCCACACTCTAAGCCTGGGCGGTGGGCACACCGGCCCCCAGTGCTGGGAACTGACTGCGGCGTCCTCCTCCTCAGCTGTGCGAGGCAGGGGGTGGCTGACTGTCACACCGACGGCCACCAGGCTCTTGCCGCGTCAGACCCAACCTCCCCTCCAGACCAACTCGCTCCCAGCCACCTGAGTTGGTCCTGTCCCTCACCTTCCCTACACGGAGGTCACACACTTCCAGAACCTGGCAGGCAGGTATCAGGTCTCTGTGCTTAAGCTGTACCTTCTCCCTGTGTCCCTGACCTCACCGGGCAGTGGGCACAGCGTAGGTGCTCAATCAACGCTGAATTAAACTGAATTAAATATATGTAAATAGTCACTAAGGTCCTGCCCCCCTCCCAAATATGCCCTGTTCTCTAGGGAACTGATGCCAAAGACAAAGTCGCCTTGTCAGACGCCAGCCTGCAGGGAGCAGAGCTCTTCCTCCACCCCCAATGGCCCAGGATCCACGCCTGTCCCGAGCTAGACAACAGCAGAGGGGAGGGGTGAGGTCGGCAAGCTGCATCGTGTCCACACAGCACAGAGGCACGCTAGTCGCCCCGGGAATTCTTAACCGCCTCTGAGCCTGTCTCCTAGAAATCCAGCAGTTAATCCCCGCCATGTCCAAAACATGGGCACGTCCTGGCAGTTTTCACCTCTGAAAGATCCTCTCTTCTCCACCCACTTCCCCAGCTCCCGGCCACGATCGCCTTCAGCCTTTCCTCTGCAACAGCCTCTCTATCAACTCCCAGGACCCACGCCCAGGGCCCCAGCAGCCAGAGCCACCTGGTAACACGTAATTCATCCACCTCTGCTGCTAATCCTCTGTGGCTTCCATGTGTGGTTAACAGAGAGCCTTGGAGGCCCCACCCACTGGCCCTGCCTCTCCCTGCAACCATGGCCACCTGCCACTCCCGACCTCTGGCTTTCTGTCCGGAACAGACCCAGGGCCTTGGCCCTTGCTGGTTCCTCTAGTGGGGCACCCTTTCCCCCACTGTTTCCATGCCTGGCCCTGCTCCTCCATCAGCCTTTAGCTGAGGCCTCCCTGACCCCATCGACCTCCAGGCTTCTCTTCACCTCCCCTCCATCCTCCTCAGCATCAGCCACTGTCTGTAATTGTATATCCACATGCTGACGTGTTTATCTCTCCGCCTAACGTGGAAGTCCTCTGAGGGCAGGGGCTGTGGCCTGTTCTCTGCTTTATTACCAGAGCTGGACACAGCACCTGGCACCTGGTGAGAGCTCCAAACCATCGGTTGAATGAATGAGTAAATAATAAAGCAACGAACATCCCCGGGACCATCTGTGCTATCAGACCTCCCAAACCAGCTCCCAAGTGGGCCCAGCTTTCTTGAGAGACCAAAGGAGCATCCTTCCCCCGAGTGAAACAACCCCACGTCATGCCTACACCAGGACTTCTCTCCGTCCACACCCCCTCCTCCTGCTGCTTCGGCCAGGAGATCTCAGTCCTGACCACCCTTCTCTCTGGAAATGACCCAGCGCTCCTTGGCTCAGTGCTGGGAGCCGGTCCATCCTTGCTGCTTGACACAGTCGCTGCAGAAAGAAACATCTGCACAGCATATGTTTCAAGGGACCTGGCGTATATAGCATACTGTTCTTAATATGTTTGCTCTCCTTAGCGCTATGTGTTTTAACCAAGGTCACCTCTCCGAGAAAGGTTGTTTCCCCAGGTAGGAATTTTCCCCTGAAGTTAGGGAGGGGATAAAACCCCTTAACTAAGTGCCAGGCGGGTAGTTAATCACTTTAACTACAAACAATCACGCTTAAGCTACATAATCTTTACTCCCTGGAATGGAGATAAGAAACGCCCTAACCTTTGCAATAGAAATTGACAGGATTAAAATCAACTGGTATAAATACAGATGTAACAAGACAATAAAAACCAGAACTTGGCCAGAACTTGGCTGGAGCTCCTAGACCAGCCGTGGGCAAACTATGGCCCGCGGGCTGGATCCGGCTCGTTTGAAATGAATAAAACTAAAAAAAAAAAGACCGTACCCTTTCATGTAATGATGTTTACTTTGAATTTATATTAGTTCACACAAACACTCCATCCATGCTTTTGTTCCGGCCCTCCGGTCCAGTTTAAGAACCCATTGTGGCCCTCAAGTCAAAAAGTTTGCCCACCCCTG
>NW_005359881.1:980422-986269 GCF_000412655.1 Myotis brandtii
TTGGCTGGAGATCCTGGCTAGGCTGCTGATCAACTGAACGCTGTCTCCGTGTCATTCCTTCTTCGCCGACTCCGTCCACACCTTTGGGGACCCCTGGACCTGCTGGGGTTGGACCCCAGCAGCTCAGAAAACCAGAGCTCCACCCTGGAGGCGAGCAAGGTCACCACCTCTCATTTCAGGGGCAGGGTGGAGGGACCCTGAGCCCTCCGCACGGCTCTACCTCTGGCCATCAGCCTGGTCCTTCAGAACAAAAACAGGAAGAGAGCAGAGGCCTCCGGGGCCTTGCCTCGGGCCCAGGAGCCTAGGTGAAGCCCAGCCAGCCAGAGACCCAACACAGGGAGGAAGCAGCAGGTGGGCCAGGGGTCAGTCCAAGGACAGGGAGTTTGGGAAAAGACAGCTCTGCTCCCTGGCTCTGCAATCAGACAGCGGCCTGGCTTCAAACCCTGACTCCCACATCTCTATCTCAGAAGGCCACAGGGCTGCTGCCAGTCTGAGCCTCCGTGTCCACAGCTATCAGAACAAATGCCACAGCTGCCATGTCTGGCTACATCTACCCACCCTCCAATCGCCTAGGACCGTGGTCGGCAAACTGCGGCTCGCGAGCCACATGCGGCTCTTTGGCCCCTTGAGTGTGGCTCTTCCTAAGCCTTAGGAGTACCCTAATTAAGTTAATAACAATGTACCTACCTATATAGTTTAAGTTTAAAAAATTTGACTCTCAAAAAGAAATTTCCATCGTTGTACTGTTGAAATTTGGCTCTGTTGACTAATGAGTTTGCCGACCATTAGCCTAGGATGAAGGAACCCCATATTCATATGGGGAAAATCCAGCCAGATATCAGTCACACTCAGTGGCTTTCTAAAAATAAATAAATAAATAAATAAATACATCTGGGTTTCCCGGACGGTTCTGAGGCTGGGCCGTGCCAGCTGATTCGCATGCACTTCACTCTGGTAAGTGCAGGGCCACGCTGACTCTGGAGTTTAGCGAGCGCATGTCCACGGCAGCCATTCAATACGCAGTTTTTCAATGAATGAATCAAACGACAAGATGAGTTGTGTCTATAGTGATCCTAGTGATCAAGTCGGATAAACGAAAACCTTGTTTAGCAATTGGGACGCATCGCCAGGCACACATTCCCCTTGTCCTTTGATACCACAGACAGACATGTGCAAGAACACACGTTTAGACCATTGTCAAGCTCAGGCCTTCGACACAGCTCCCTCTGAGGGAGGCCATGGGGGTCTGGGTAAGTGGAACATTAAACCTCTTTAATTTTTTTGGAGATCATCTGTCCGTTTCCCGGGGCTCATTCTTTCAAACTAGAACTCCTCCTCAGGAAAAAAACAAAAAACCCAACTGAACAATCTTCATTCCATATGTTAGCTGTCACCAAATTTCTGCAAGGATATTTGGCAGAAGCACTCCTCTGTCAGTCTTGCTCCATAAATACTGAGCGAGGAAAAGCATTGCCTAAGACAGACCTGGCAGCAGAATCTGAGGAAAACTGTCAGTTCTTCGTCGCGTGTCCCTGAAGGCTCCTGGTGACTGTGAGTCTCTAGTTCTCTGCTGTCCTGCCTCAGCCTTTGCAGGCAAAGCACGGTTTCTTGGAGCTTCCCCTCGCTGGTCCCCCCACCCCCTGGGGCAACACCTCAGGGCAAGGAAGGCTCTACCTGTAGAGTCCCACCTGGGTGCCTTTAATCTAAGGAAAGGCCTCCTAAAGCAAACCCTCAGAAAGGACAAGAAGAGGCTAGCTATTTCCTTTGCAGAAGAAGTGCCTCATTTTTTCTTGAACTCCATTTAACAGATGGGAAAACTGAGACCTGGAGAGCTTAAGGAATGTCACCAATTTAACACAGAAGAGGTGGAGCCAAGGTGTTTTTTGCTTGTTTGTTTGAAATGTATCTACAATGGACTTAATGTAAGAAAATGCGACTGGCACACAATTTGGCACGTGTCCTTGAATGGGCAGAGTGTAGGATGCCTGAACAAGAGGTGGATAAAGCTGACTTGCTTACCAAACATGGCATGCGTGCGAAGAACACAGGTCTACCGTCAGAAGGTCTGGGTCCGAGCCCCAGCTGAGTCACTGATGAGCTCATCACGGAACTTCTTTGCCTTTAGTCTCCTCACCCAGAGATGGAGATCATTAATCAAAGCAAGCCTTGCCTTCTTCTCGGAACTACTGGGGAAGTCGGGCCAACGGGGAAGCTGTAGGAAACTAGGAGAGTCGATCCAGAAGTCAGGTGGCCCTTGTACGTACACGTGTCTGAGAAAAAGCGCCACCCGGAAACCTACCTGCAGCCACCCTTGCTCACACTAACCCTATTTCCTCTTACTAAGAAGAGGATCCACTGGAATGCGAGGGATTTTTGTGAATCAGCTCTAGCAGAATGCGCACTGCTGGTCTGATGACACGTGACTGGCGGTCCGTCAGCCCTCTCTCGGTGCCCTAGGACAGTCACACAGGCCCTAAAACTATTGCCTCATGTTTACCAGACCCTAACAAGGTGCTTGGCGAGCCCAGAACACTGAACACATTGTGAGGAGACAAAAGGAACCACCTCCCCACAGGACAACAGGTGTGGCAGGTGTGAGAAATGAGAGATGCGGCCAAGGCCACACGGACAAGAGCTGCTGACTCCTCACGTGCCCCGGACGACCCGGGTCTGCGCTGCAGGGAGGAGCCCCCTGAGGCCAGCTGGCTGTCCCCTGTGCTCCCTCCCATTTTCCACCCTGACATTCATCTATTCTAGAAGCCGGATAAGCCCCTTCACACTCTGACCAAAGGCCATCATATGGTTGAATAAATACAGGGATGATCAGAACAACCAAAGATAATAATACATAAAACCAGTACCGAGAAAGCTCTTGTCAGAAGAGCCAGCACCAGGGAAGGCGCTATACAGAGCACGCCCCCGGGGCACACAGTCCACCGGGCTCAGTCTTGAGTGTGCGCCAGAACCGGCCGGAGTGAGCGAGAAAACACAGACATCAGGGTTTCGATTCGGTCTCGGATGCCAGTGCTGGTCGGTGCCAGTGCAGTTGAAAAATCACTGTCATGGTAAACGAGCCAGAGCTGCCAGGCTGTCATTCTCACTGGGGCGACTTCAGATCCTGATTCACCCACCCCCCACCCCCAACCCCCAACATGAGCCTTCAGGAAACTCTTGATGGGAACTGAACTGCCATCCGCCCTCCTCCGCTCCCGTCCCGTACACACATCCCTGCTGCTGTGGATGACGACAGCAAGCCATGCCGGATAAATATTTCCCAGGACGGAGTCCGGCTCTCACCTGTGCACAAGATGATTTTGCAAAAGGAGTGAGTCGTGCTGCAAAGCAAAGGACAGGGCGGCGCAGAAAGAAGGCTCGGGGCTCCGGGGTCCAGGCCTCTGAGCCGGCGCACGGTCCCTCCATCCTCAGTGACGAGAGGGCCCCTGGGACGGGGCCAGTGAGACGCTGTGACCTGGTTTCTCCTCACCCGTGTATCCTGACACTGTCACCGTGCGCTGTGATTCCCATCCCCCAACCCCAACTCACTTCGTGTCACCAAACGGTTACGGGGCCAGCCTCACCCACAACCCGGCGCAAAAAAAAAGCAGCGAGCCCCCACCAGCAGCCACCACCTCCGGAGGAGTTCTGACCTGGAAGGAACCCTAAAAACATCTCTTTCCTTCCCAAAGCTGATTGCATTATACAGTTCACTATTTTATTAACAGCAGGAGTTACTGCTACAATAATATTGTTTCATTTTATGGGGGCTTCGCGGAAGTTCCTACAGAGAACTCTGCTGTGAATACTGCGAGCTCTGTGATGAGCCCGCCCCACAGCCTCTCCTGCGGGTCAAGTGGGAAAATGTGGCAACTATTCACCCCACGTCCGTGTGACCTCTGCTGACTATGGGACAGAAGAGGTTGCAGACATCTGGGGCTGCCACTGTGGGCCTGAAAGCCAGCTTCAGGCTAAATAAGGGAAAGAATGAAGAGTGATTCATTCATGGCATTTTGGTAAATATACACCACTCATGTGTTTGCAAATACCTGGTGTTTAAGCTGATTTTGTGCACACAAATAGGCCTATTTAGGGAAACAAATGACTTTCCCGCTCACACACACACACACACAAAAAATCCAACTGGCTCTTTCTCACATGCAAAACTGAGCTGTAGTCCCCAGGCTCTGAGGGCCTGGCGGGTATACACCCACGAAGACTTGAGTCAAACTCCAAAGCAGTAACACCAATACGACCTCCACTCACCCACAAACTGCGAATTGACCTCATTCATGAAACCGGTCACAAGCCCAGGCAGCTGTATTCTGAAAACTATGGAGCAGAAGGAGACCTCAACGGCAGGTAACAATACTGTCTGGGGCCTCGAGAACACTGATGAAATACCCTTGCCCTCTTCCTACCCCCCGCAAAAAAAAGTCCACTCTTGCATGCACCCCAACACCTGTGGTGTGGTTCCTGTCCTCACCTGTTCTCCAGGAGCGTCATGCACACCACCTCTCGCACCCCGGGGTTGTTGGCCTTCTCCAGGGAACAGCCCTGCAAGTTCCACGTAGCCAGCCTCAGCACAGGCCGCCCGTCCCTGGTGCCTCCAAAGGCCTCCACCGAAGGCCGCGTGGAGATGATCTGAGTGGGCCCGCCGGGCGGCAGGTCCAGGTCCTCACTCTGCAGGCTCAGGGAGGTGGGGCTGGGGTGAGGCTTGGCGGTGAAGGTCAGGCCCCCGTTGGTGTGGGTGGATGGGGGCCGGGACCGCTCGGCGAACACCTGGTGCCGGATCCTGTCCAGGAAGGCGGCGTTGATGCCGTCCGTCTTCACCAGGTCCTCCACGCTGCGGAAGGGCCCGTGCTCCCGGCGGTAGTCCACGATGCTGGCGGCCATCTTCTCCGTGAGGCCTCGGACGCTCAGGAGCTGAGCCAGGGTGGCCGTGTTGATGTTGACGCGCGGGGTGAGGGGCATGGCCGTGGCCAGGTGGTGAGGCTGCTCGGCCAGCAGGTCCCGCCGCGTGGAGCTGGGAGAGTGCTGCGCGGAGCTGCCCTTGCTGCTCACGCAGATCTCGAACTTGACCTGCTCGAGCTTGGTGGCGCCCACGCCGCTGACCAGGGCCAAGTCCTCCACCTTCTTGAAGCCGCCGATGTACTCGCGGTACTCCACGATGCTGCGCGCCACGGCCCGCGTCACGCCCGGCAGGGTCATCAGCTCCTCCTCCGTGGCCGTGTTGATGTTCAGCCGCTCCTGGTTCACCATGATGTTGCTGAAGTTGCAGGCTGCGCTGAACTTGCGGCTGTGGGACAGGTCCGAGGGGTCCCGGGGAATGGAGCGGTGGCAGCCCAGGGTGCTGCCCATGACCGGCCAGGCCCAGGGGCCCAGAGAGGCCGCCCCGCCGCCGCAGAGGGACTCTCTGCCCAGGAAGTAAGCCCAGTAGATCTGGCAGGCACAGAAGGGCGTCCAACAGCAGCTGCCCCGTGGCCACCTGGAAGGCAAATGCATCAACACAAGTCAACGGAACCGGTTCATCCTTGCGCACTCGCTCCCCTACCCAGAGCCGAAGGTCTTCACCAGGAGCCCCGGCTGCCCTTGGACCCCGAACCCGCACGGAGGCTGGCCGCCGTGGGTTTGCCTCTGGAGAGGTCCGGTTTTATCACATTGGGACCCAAAAAGGCCACCAGTCTTTTCTCTTGGGAAGAGTCCTATCCCGTCCGCCCACACCTCCTGCTCCTGCCTGAATTCCGTCCACACTAGTGCGTGCGGCGCGGAGGTGCTCATCGGCTCCCACCAGACCCGCCGCCTACCCCGCGCCCCACCTCTCGGCGCTCCCCTGGGGCGTCCTGCTTCCAG
>NW_005359881.1:987068-1010272 GCF_000412655.1 Myotis brandtii
GACTTAGGGCCTGAGGGGCGTGGCCTACGCCCTGTCGTTTGCAAAGAGTCACCTGAGGGCAGAGGGGGAGTTCCTGATCCTGACTTGGGGTTGCCACCCTAGTCCGAGGGCTGCTGTGCGGGTTGGAGGCTTAGTCTCTTCCCCGAGGTGAGGCCTGCGGGGCTGCTTTTGGCGGACGGAGCCCCACAAAGGAGAGGGGCGCCCAGGGACGTACACTACCTGGCCTCCAGCCGAGTTCAGCTCTCTCTGGGGCTTGGGGCAGAGCCAGGGCACTCCCAGGGAGTGCCCTGCAGTTAAACCTGAGGATGTTCGAGAGGGGACTGGATGGGATTTTTAAATTTTATTTTATTGATTTTTTTTACAGAGAGGA
The DNA here is from genome assembly GCF_000412655.1 of Myotis brandtii. Taxonomy (NCBI): domain Eukaryota; kingdom Metazoa; phylum Chordata; class Mammalia; order Chiroptera; family Vespertilionidae; genus Myotis; species Myotis brandtii. The sequence goes on from NW_005359881.1 coordinate 987,439, forward strand.
AGGGAGAGGGATAGAGAGTTAGAAACATTGATGACAGAGAAACATCGATCAGCTGCCTCCTACACACCTCCTACTGGGGATGTGCCTGCAACCAAGGTACATGCCCTTGACCGGAATCGAACCTGGGACCTTTCAGTCCGCAGGCTGATGCTCTATCCACTGAGCCAAATTGGTTAGGGCTAGATGGGATCTTTTTAACTTGTGTCCCTTCACTTTCGGCCTCTTTTCTTCCGCTAGAAAGAAAATGCTCGTTGGAAATGAAGGCTGCTTCCCAAAATTCACAAGTTTTGGGGTCATACCACAAAATGACAGCGAGTTAGAGAGTAAAGATCCTGCTGCATTACACACTGGACATACCAAACTAGAGCATTCAATTAAACAAACCGCGTGGTGACCGTTAAAAACGTTGACCCTGGTCCTTTAATGCTCTCGGAGGTCTCATCCGCAACCAGTGTCACTGCTTTCAAGTCCCAGGGCCAGGTCAGCAGAAACAGTCACCCTCAGGGAGACATGTGAAAGGAGAGGCAGCCAAGGCTGGCAAAATGCTACTGCCTTTGAGGTACAGTCCCCTAATGTGCGTGCTAGCAGGGACTCTAAACTGCAAGTGACAGAAATCCCAGTCACACTACCTTAGACACAAAAGGCGGGTGTCCTGGTTCTTGCGTGGAAAAGTTAAGGAGTAGATCCCTCCTCAAGCATGGCTGCACCCAGCTCAAATGATGCCGTCGGGACCTGCTCCCACACCCTCCATCTATCAATTTCCACTTGCCCCCCCTCCGTGCTACACTACATTGTGCCCCTCCCTTCCTCCTGTAATTCGGTTGAAGTAAGAAAAAAATTAAGAAAAGCAGGAGAATCCCTTTTAGAGGAGGGAAAAGTCTTTGTGGAACAGAATGCCGTGCTGAGCTTTCGTTGCTGTGGGTGGGCAGCCTGGGGTCATGGCTAGTTGGATTAGAAGTAGAGAAACCACATATTTTATGTCCAAACCAGGACGCTTTGAGGGGGTAAGAAGGCCACTGTTATCTTCACTGGCATAACAGGCATGGTCTGGTCGTATTCCCCGTAAAGCTGAGCATGCGCTCCCCTTGGTAGAAATGAAACCAAGAAGTAACTCAACTGTTGTGCATTCAAACAAACAAAACCCAATGAGGGGTTAAATTTTAAACGCTATAGCGAGTGTTGTGGAGCAGTTGAAACTCTCATGCGTTGCTAGTGGGGGTGTAAGATGGTACAGCCACTTTGGAAATCAGTTTGGCAGTTTCTTAAAAAGTTAAACATATATTCGCCATTCGACCCAACCATTCCATTCCTAGATACTTAGCCAAAGAGAAAGGAAAGCATGAAATTCAAAGACTTGTACGTGACTGTTCCTAGGAGATTTACTTGTTAGAGGTAAAAATCCAGAAACAACCCCAATCCACCACAAATTGTGGTAACACTGTACAATGGAGTACAACGGAGCAATAAAGAAGACTATTAATATAGACAACACTGAAGAATCTCAAAATCATACTGAATCAAAGAAGACAGGCCAAGAGAAAAGAGAAAGAACATAATGTGTGATTCCATTTATACAAAACTCCAGAAAATACAAGCTAATCTGCAGAGAGAGGAAGATCAACAGATGGTTGGAGATTCGATGGAGGGAGGCTTGGATGAAAAGGAACACGGGAAATTTGGGGGAGGGGAGGTGGAGATGGAAATGTTTGCAAGGTCATGGTTTCATGGGTATATGTATGTCAAAACTGATAGAATTGTACACTTAAATATGTGAGGTTTAGTATACTTCAATTTACCTCAATAAAGTTGGGGAAAATCTTCAAAAAGTAAAAAGGAATGTTCTTTGAGCCTAAAAAAAAAGAGATGTATTTATTTTGGGGAGGAGTAGGTGACTGAGAGTGGAGAGGAGGGGTTGACAGGGAGCAAAGGATGCCCAAGAAGTTGAGTCTGGAGCTAACAGGAGTCCATACTACCCAAAGCAATCTATAAATTCAATGCACTTCCCATTAAAATACCAACGGCATATTTCACAGATCTAGAACGAACTCTCCAAAAATTCATCTGGAATAAAAAAAGACCCCGAATAGCTGCAGCGATCCTGAGAAAGAACAAAGTAGGTGGGATCTCAATACCAGATATCAAGCTGTATTACAAAGCCACTGTTCTCAAAACTGCCTGGTACTGGCACAAGAACAGACATATAGATCAATGGAATAGAATAGAGACCCCAGAAATCAGCCCGAACCAATATGCTCAATTAATATTTGACAAAGGAGGCAAGAACATACAATGGAGCCAAGGTAGTCTCTTCAATAAATGGTGTTGGGAAAATTGGACAGATACATGCAAGAAAATGAAACTAGACCACCAACTTACACCATACACAAAAATAAACTCAAAATGGATAAAGGACTTAAATATACGACCGGAAACCATAAAAATACTAGAAGAATCCAAAGGCAACAAAATCTCAGACATATGCCAAAGCAATTTCTTCACTGATACAGCTCCTAGGGCAGTTGAAACTAAAGAGAAAATGAACAAATGGGACTACATCAAAATAAAAAGCTTCTGCACAGCAAAAGAAACCATCAACAAAACAACAAGAAAACCCACTGCGTGGGAAAACATATTTGCCAACGTCATATCTGATAAGGGCCTAATCTCCAAAATTTATAGGGAACTCATACAACTTAACAAAAAGAAGATAAACAATCCAATCAAAAAATGGGCAAAGGATCTAAATAGACACCTTTCAAAAGAGGACATTCAGAAAGCCAAGAGACATATGAAAACATGCTCAAAGTCACTAATCATCCGAGAGATGCAAATCAAAACAACAATGAGGTACCATCTCACACCTGTCAGAATGGCTATCATCAACAAATCAACAAACGACAAGTGCTGGAGAGGATGTGGAGAAAAAGGAACACTTGTGCACTGCTGGTGGGAATGCAGACTGGTGCAGCCACTATGGAAGACAGTATGGAGTTTCCTCAAAAAACTGGAAATGGAACTCCCATTTGACCCTGTGATCCCACTTCTAGGAATATATCCCAAGAAACCAGAAACACCAATCAGAAAGGATATATGCACCCCTATGTTCATAGCAGCACAATTCACCATAGCTAAGATCTGGAAACAGCCTAAGTGCCCATCAGTAGATGAATGGATTAGAAAACTGTGGTACATCTACACGATGGAATACTATGCTGCTGTAAAAAAGAAGGAACTCTTACCATTTGCAACAGCATGGATGGAACTGGAGAGCATTATGCTAAGTGAAATAAGCCAGTCAATGAAGGAAAAATACCACATGATCTCACACATTCATGGATAATAGAGACCATTATAAACTTTTGAACAATAATAGATACAGAGGCAGAGCTGCCTCAAACAGATTGTCAAACTGCAGCGGGAAGGCTGGGGAGGGTTGGGGGGCAGGAGGGAAGGGGGTAAGAGATCAACCGAAGGCTAGGGGAGGGTCAAGGGGAGAAAAAAAAGGAGACATATATAATACTCTTTGTAATACTTTAAGCAATAAATCAATTTTTAAAAAAGCAGTAGGATGCTCCAGTGGCCTTGTATTCCTAGTTTGAAAAGTAATAAGAATTTTGACTTAAAAAGCTTGTAATGTCGACACTTTGAATATTCAATTCTTTCTTCTTTCAACTCTGAGTGATTGGTCTCAAAATGATACTGCAACTTAGCAGACATCATCATACTATAAAGAAATGTTCCTTTGCATAACACAATATAATGTTTTTGTCTGGTTTTGATATTAGGGTAATGCTGGTCTCATAGAATGAGTTAAGGAAGTATTCATTCTCCTTCTCTCTTCTGGAAGAAATTTTCAAGAACTGGTATTATTTTCTTCCTTAGAATTCACCGGTAAACCATCTGGGCCTGGTGCTTTCTGTTTTGGAAGGTTATTCATATTTATTCAATTTCTTTAAGAGACATAGGCCTATTCAAACTGTCAAATGTGTAAGCTCCCCGCCCCCTTAATGAAATTTTTAAAGTGAGTTAATAAAAAACACACACAACAATTCCGTGATAATAAAGTAAATACAAAGAATCATTAAAAAAAAAATCCCCATTAAGGTTCTATTTGTCTGTTTGAAGATGCGTTAGCGGTGAGATTCTAGACAAGTCTCAACTGGGCTGACTGGGCACTTCAAGTCTCTGCCATGTATCTGTTCCATGCCAGTAGCTACCTCAGGAATGTCCTCATGGAGGTGACAGAAACACAAGAAAGAGCAAGGCCTCTCAAGGTGTAGACTTACAAGCACCATACTTGCATTTCTGCTTCATTCTATTACCCAAAGCCAGGCACATGGTCAAGTCCAGAGACAGAGGCAGAGGACACTTCAAAGTTAAATGCCCAAGGGGGTGGATGCAGAGAGGGTAAAAGATCACTGAACCCATCAGCAAGACCTATCAATTCTACCTTAGAAATACTTTCCACACCTGTCCAATACTCCTTCTATCTTATTGCTCCCACCACTTCAGTTCACCATGATCTCTCTTACCTATCACCACCACCTGGCCTTATTTGAACTGCTCTGGAAGAACTGCAATAATAAATTAGAGATTAGGATGAGATAATAAGTAGTCAATATACCCACAGCTCTCCAAATATGCTCTCTTGATGTTCTCACCATCTTTTAATCTAGATAAACATGTACACATGGTTATGCTAGGGTGCGGTGAGAGTAGTATGCAGGTGTGACAAGTCATCCGAGAGGTTTTTGAGCCTGGGTCTGAGATACAACTGTTCAATTGGCTTTGCGGAGAAGAAATCTAAGAGGATGAGGTTAGAAGAATGGAATGGAAAACATACATACGGTGCAACTTTTTCACTAAGTTAGGCAACCTGCTCTCTGGAAAAGGACTATTAAGCCAAGACTTTCTTCAAGACCGAGGGTGACCAGAGATGCCTTTTAGTCCACAGAAAGTTATCCTGTTATTCTTTCAGAGTTTGAGAAGGCTTATCAGGAGCTAGGCACACATAACCTAATTCCCTGTCTCTTCTCCCCAATTTTCTCGGGGAATATTTCTGAATATTAGAGACATGGAAAAAAATGACATATTCTCCTTTTCTCTCTCCTCATGTAGGGATTTCACAATTTAACTACAGGGGCCCTGTAGAATTCTTTCTCTCTCAGTGATCAACAAGAGGCAAATGTGAGTGCTTCAACCTCAAGTGGGCTTAGTTGAATCTCCCAGAAAAAAGAAGGTGATTGAAACCCTCTACTTTAGGCCCTACGAAAAAAGAGAGTAGGAGAGTGCAGATTGGTTTGGCTCAGTGGATAGAGCATCGGCCTGGGGATTGAAGGGCCTGAGGTTCGAATACAGGCGAGAGAGAGAGAGAGAGAGAGAGAGAGAGAGAGAGAGAGAGAGATAGGAGGGAGGAAAGGAGGGCCCTCCCTCAGAGGCGCTGCGGGAGCACGGTACTGTCCACACCTTGATTTCAGGCCTCTGGCCTGCAGACGGGGGAGTGAAAACATTTCTGTGATTTTAGCCAGGAAACCACTGCAGGGGAGTATTCCCCTCGTCCTCTGTTTGCCCCGAGCACCCCAAATTCTGACTTGACAGTGCTCCTTGCTCCCCAGTCAGTTAGAATATCTGGCCATTAATCAAGGCGCTGCTAGCCGTTTGTGTATCTTCTTTGGTGAACTGGTTTCTGTTTATGATTCTACTTTATCTCCTTGGTGGCTTATTTGCTGTAAATCTTGTATCGTTATTTTAGTGGTTGTTGTAGGTTCATGTACATCCTTAACTTAGCACCATCAACCTTCACGTGAGGTCATCCCACCTCGTGTATGTGCAAGAACCTTCCAAACGTGCACACCCGTTTATCTGCTGCCCTTTCGTGCTGGTGTCGTCAGGTCGCTGGTTAAATTAGATGCTCTCTTCTGTGCAGTTTACCTGTGCTCTGCTACCCAGAGGGGTAGGCCTTGCCCTGGGAAGCTAGAAGAAGGGACGTACTTGGGCTCATTCTTTCACATTTTGCATTGTTCCTGGAGGGCAGGCCTGGCCCAGCTGTCGGGCTCTCCGGAGGGAATGTGAAGGGCAGAGCAGACCTCGGGAGGGTAGGGGTCCTGTCCGTAGGCATCCCTGAGGCACCTCCGCCAGGTTCCTGATTCTCCTGGCTGCCTCCCTCGGATCCACACCCCGTGCTGGGTTCATGACTAATAAGTCTGTCACCTGCAGGAATTGCATGTATGTGAATAGGGTGGAGTGACAGGGAGACCTGGGCTCAAATACCAGCTCTACCACCTACAGGTGCGTAACCCCGGGACAAGACACTAAACTCTTGGGAGCCTCAGTTTCCTCATCTATAAAATGGGAATAAAAAGCCTCATCTCAGAACGTCGCTAAGAAGATTAAATGAAGTGAGTCAGTAAAAGTGTCCGGCCTGTGACATGACAAGCGCTTTCATTCATATTTTTATCCCTTCTGTATGCCTCACTGTCTGCATTTGCTAATTATATTTCCACATTCTCTCTGTTTCTCGGGCACTCAGAATTCATCGAGTCTTTCTCCTCTTCATACCCTGAAGATTCTAGTGAGTTCGAATATTGTTATGGGCTTGTCATCAACTCCCTACTCTTCTATTTATTGGTCAGACTCAATGTCAGGGCACCGAGCCTGCCTCTTTTCCAAAGCTAATTATCAACCCCATAAGGATCAACTCCCTAAGGATGGGCAGGATTCCTCAAACTTGGCCCTGTGGACCTTTGGGGCAGAGCATTCTGGGTGGTGTGGGACTGTCTTGTGAATCATAAGATGTTTAGCAGCACCCATGGCCTCCTCCCACCATAGGCCAGTAGCACCCCCTCAGTTGTAAAAACCAAAAATATCTGCTGAAATTGCCACCTATCTTCGCGGGGGGGGGGAGGGACATAATGGGGCAAAGCTTCCCCCAGGTGTGAACCCCGGGGATGGGATTGGTGTCGTTCCCATCTACGTGTGAGAAAGCCAGAACTCAGGGTGGCGGAGGGCTTGGCTCGGGATCACGCAGCTACCGAGTGGTGGGGGCACGATTCCAGGAAGTCCGGCTGGCTCTAAGCCCCGCATTCTGCTGACTCGAGGGTGTCCTCTCCTCTGCAAATATAGCCTCAAATGCCTTTGACCTCTGGCCCTAAACTCTGCCTTTGTGCCGAAGGTGCCTGAACTCTGGACTCGTCTCTGAAAGCCAAGAATGGGCGCCGAAAGGCTAGATTCGGTCGTCACTGCTCACAGACAGGGCTCCGAGGCCACGGGCAACACGCTACACGCCCCTGGCACCGCACATTCTCCTCCTTGACAGGGTGGTGTTATGGTTGGAATCATGTCCCCCAAGGATATGCTGAAGTCCTGGCTCTGGTCCCTGTGAATGGGATCTTATTTGGAAACGGGCCCATTGCCTGCATAACTGAGTTAAGATGAAGTCATTAAGATGGGCCCCTGTCCCAATACGACTTATACACCAGGAAATCTCGGACACATTCCGCAGGAAGGCGGCCACGGGAAGGTGGGGCAGAGATGGGAGTGATGCTGCCACAAGCCAAGAAGCACTTGGAGCGTCCAGAAGAGAGAGAGTGAGGAAGGGCCCGCCCTCAGAGGCGCCGCGGGAGCATGGTACTGTCCACGCCTTGATTTCAGGCCTCCGGCCTGCAGACAGGGGAGCGAAAACATTTCTGTGATTTTAGCCAGGAAACCACTGCAGGGGAGTATTCCCCTCGTCCTCTGTTTGCCCCGAGCACCCCAAATTCTGACTTGACAGTGCTCCTTGCTCCCCAGTCAGTTAGAATATCTGGCCATTAATCAAAGTCAGGAAAGATATTTAACTTTCCGACAATAAACTCACAAGTTAGATTGTGCCTCCCCGTCATCGCGTGGCTGAGATATTGATCTGGTGGCAGAATGGCGACTCGGGGACCTCCTGGACAGCGGCTGCCCGCAGGGACGCCTTCCCATGGATTGGCAGCAGCAGGGACACGGTGGGGCGGTGCCTTATCTTTCTTGGTAACAGGAGGTACCATATCGTCCCGAGATAAGGAGGAGCGACTTCGTAGAATCTGACGCAGTGGCCGGGGTTACCTGCGGGTCACAGATAAGCAGACGGAGGCACATGAACCCAGCCAACCACGAGGAAATGGACACTAGAAGGAAGCGGACAAAGCCAGCCACGGTCACTGAGAACCTAAACCCCAAAGCCATTTGTTCCAGGCGAGGACACTGGTAGCAGCAAGTGCCCTCACATGTACACTGCGGTGCTTCGCGGCTAAAGCAGCCCCGAGAACCTGGGTGTATCCCAAACAGGCCTGTCACCTGGCCCAGCCACGCCCCAGAGTGGGACCCAAGTTTAAGGACTGTGTGGACAAGCAGACCTGGGGAGTGTTCGCCTGTATAATCTCCCTCTGGAGAGTTCATAAGGCCCAGGAGCGTATTAAAGACTTTGACCTCAGCCAGGGTAGCTCAGTGGTTGAGCATCGGCCTATGAACCAGGAGGTCAGAGTTCTTGGTGTCTTGACCCCCAAAAGAACTGGGAAAAGGTCTCAAAGAGGAAATTGTGCAGCTATGCTCATAGCAACATTATTCAAATAGCCCCATAGCGGGAACCATGCAAGCCAATTCCTGGTCAGAGCACATGCCCGGGTTGCAGGCTTGATCCCCAGTAGGGGGCGTGCAGGAGGCAGCCAATCAATGATTCTCTCTCATCATTGATGTTTCTAGCTCTCTCTTCCTTCATCTTTGAAATCAATTATATAATTACTAGAGGCCCGGTGCATGAAATTCACGCACCGGTGGGTCCCTCAGCCTGGCCTGCGCCCGCTTGCAACCTGGGACCCCTCTGGGGATGTAGCAGTGCTCAAAGTGGCAGGTGGCTGGGGAGGGGTCCAAGCTGGGACCGGGCACCACGCCACTCCCACTCATCCTGGCCCCACTGCTCCTACTGCCGCTGTGCTTGCCAGCCATGAGCCTGGCTTCTTACTGAGCAGCGCTCCCACTGTGGGAGCGCACTGACCACCAGAGGGCAGCTCCTGCGTTGAGCATCTGCCCCCTGGTGGTCAGTGCGCATCATAGCGACCAGTCGACCGGTCATTCAGTCGACTGGTTGTAACAGTCACTTAGGCTTTTATATATATGGATATATAAAAAAATATTTAAAAAAATTTTTTTAAAGACTGAGAAATTCTGCTGGAAAGACACCCATTCAAGGCCTTTGGGGGGATGCAATGCAATGTACCTTGAGATACGGATGCATTCTGGCCCGTCTGTTTTGCAGACTGTGAGGCTGAGGCCCGAGAAATTAGATGTCCTGTCAGAAGTTGCCCAGACAGAGAGTGACCTTGTGTGCCTGGACTGGGATGTTCAGGCCCCAAACCCAGTGCTCTTCCTACGTTTTCACTTTCCCATTAATTAGTTTATTAATAAACATTTGAGTGCGACCATGTGGGGATGCGGGAATATAAAAATGAAGAAGGCAGGCCTTACCTTGCACGTCATTTGCTATTTCTGGAATAAATGAGCAACAGAATAGCAAACGGTGGAAAGGTTGTGGGGAGGGAGGGAGGGAGCAGCTGACTGGGATGAATATAGAACCAGCCAGTCTGGCGGTTTCCGATTAGGTTACTGCTGTTCTAGGAAGTCCCATCATCGGGACCCATTGTCCCCGCCACCCACAGCCCCTACAGAGAGGTGGCAGCCAGAGCCCGGCTGCCCCGGGCCACCCGCTAACCTGGCTGAGCTGATGGGTCAGGGGTACCAGCCTGCAAACTGCAAGACACTTACAATACACCTGCTCTCCCAAAATGGGATGACCGATCCGATTCCTTCAAATTGGAACTGGGGGCGACAGAAAAGGCAGTGGACTGGGAGCCTGAAGACAATGGAACATCTGAGGAGAGAGTGTGGGGTAGGGAGGGCACGGGAGGGTGGGGGGCAGGGGGCAGCCAGGAGTAGCAGCGTGGAGGGCAGACCTGTGGGGCCTGGGACAGAGTGGGCACAGGAGAGACCAGGACAAACAGACAGCAGGCAGCACCCCCCTGACCCACAGCCATCCTTGCTCAGGATTCTGGGAGGCCCCGTCTTCCTTGGTGCCCCCACCCACACGACCTGAGCCCACCTGAGAGGGGCTCCAATCTTGGTTAGTGAAAGTGCCTAACTTCTTTTTTTAAATTATGGTAAAATACCCATAACATAAAATGTACCATGTTGACCGGGTTAGGTGTCCAGGTCATTGGCATGAAGTGCATTCACACTGTTGTGCAACCATCAGCACCATCACCCCAGACCTTTCTCTTTATCTTCCAAAACTGAAACTCTGTCCCCTTAAACATTAACTCCCCACCCCTCCCCTCCTCCCAGCCCCTGGCATCCTCCATTCTACTTCCTGTCTCTGTGAATGTGACTCCTCTAGGGACCTCCTAGCTGAGGAAACACAGGATCTGTCCTTTTGTGACTGGCTTATTTCGGTTAGCCAACATCTCCAAGGTCCATCCACGTAGCACCATGTGTCAAACTTCCTTTTCACGGCTGAGCAATATTCCCCTGTATGGACAGATCACATGTTCATCCATCCATAGATGGACGCTTACCTGGCACCCACTCTGGGGCTATTTGAATGATGCTGCTATGAGCATAGCTGCACAATTTCCTCTTTGAGACCTTTTCCCAATTCTTTTGGGGGTCGAGACACCTGCCACGGGTGCAGGAGGAAACGGGGGGCTGCCTAGGGCTGAGATGCTGCGCACTGAGCTGAGGTCCAAGAAGATGGGGTGATGGTGGGTCTCTTCCTCTGTGTTTTCTCCTGGTGCCTAAGGTTGGGGGGCCACCTCCCAGCCCACACCACAGGGAGCCTCTGTCCAGGCAGAGACAGATCTGCCTGAGGCACCGTGTCCAGAACCCCTGCTTCCCCGCCCTTCCCCACGCTTTCCCAGCAGGCCTTCTGGAACGCAAGCTCCGGAGGGCAGCGATGGTCCCATTTGGGTCCCTCACCCATTTCCAGCACCTGCTGAGAGCCTAGCACAAAAGCCACACTTTACTCAAATGGCATTTGATAAGTCATTAACACACACACACACACACACACACAGTGGGGCCTTGACTTACGAGTTTAATTCGTTCCGTGACGGAGCTCGTAACTCAAATTACTCGTATGTCAAATCAAAAAGTGAACGAGTGAGACATGTGATGCTGGGCTGATGTTGTGGCGTTCACTGTGACGTTCGCTGCGCCAACTAGCGGTGGGGTATCTGAAGCTGGCTCGTAACCCGAATTTTAGCTCGCAACTCAAAGCAAAAAATCGGCCGAGAAACGGCTCGTATCTCAAAAAACTCGTTAGTCGGGACACTCGTAAGTCAAGGCCCCACTGTATATAGATTTTTCAGTACAACTCTTAAAGTAGGCCTTTTTCTGCTTCCAGTCAGATTAGAGAGAGAGATAGAAACATCAATGATGAGAGAGAATCATTGATTGGCTGACTCCTACACACTCCTACTGGGGATCAAGCCCACAACCCGGGCATGTACCCTGACCTGGAATCGAACTACAGCCTCGTGGTTCATCGGTAGAAGCTCAGCCACTGAGCCACACCGGTCAGGCATCATTAACACTTCAAAGTTAGTTCAATCACTAAGTTCTTTTTTCTATCTTCCACCTCTTAGTTTTATTTTCTTTTTCATCACCGAAAGCCCATAGTTTACATTAGGGTTCACTCTTCTATGCATTTTGACAAATGTATAATGACATCTATCAGCCATTATCTATCTATATATAAAAGACTAATATGCAAAGTTTCTGTGGGAGTTTGCCCGGAAGACCAGAGTTCTATGGCTCGCTATGATGTGCGCTGACCACCAGGGGGTGGCACAGAAGGAAGGGAGGCTCCTTATCACTGGCCAGGCCTAGGGACCCTACCGGTGCACGAATTTCGGGCACCGGGCCTCTAGTAGTATCATAAGAGTTTCACTGCCCGAGGACTCCTCTGTGCTCCGACTATTCACTCCTCCCTCCCCCAACCCCCACTCCTGACAACCTCTGAGCGTTCCCTGTCTCGGTGGTTTTGTCTCTTCCAGGAGGTCATCTAGTTGGACCCATGCAGGAAGTAGCCTTCCAGATGGCCTTCGTCCACTTAGTCAGATGCATTTAAGGGTCCTCCATGTCTTTTCGTGGCTTGAGAGCTCATTTCTTTTTGGCACCGGATGCTATTTCATTTTCTGGATGGACCACAGCTTATCCAGGCACCTACTGAAGGACACGTGGCTGCTTCCAAGTTTGGGCGATGATGAAAAAAGCTGCCATAAACACCTGTGTGCAGGTTTTTGTCTGGACTTAAGTTTTCAACACCTTGGAGTAAATGCCAAGGAATGTGACTGCTGGATCGTGTGGTCAGAGTGTGTTTACCTCCGGAAGAAACTGCCAACCTGTCTTCCAATGTGGCTGCACCGTTTTGCGTTCGCACAGCAATGAGTGAGTTCCTGTTGCTCCCGTCCTCACCGGACCTGGTGCTGTTCTGGGTTTTGGCTGCTCTCATAGGCGTGAGTGGTATCTTGTTTTTTTTATTTCCAGTGTCCTAATGGCCTATGATATTGAGCATCTTCTCATATGTATATTTGCCATCTGTATATATCCTCTTCGGTGAGGTGTCTGTTCAGACCTTTGCTCATTTTTGTTGTTTTAAGAGTTCTTTGTGTGTTTTGGATAATAGCCCATTATCAGCAGTGTGTTTTGCAACTAATTTCTCCCAATCTGTGCTTTGTCTTCTGATTCTCTTGACACTCTCCCCCACTTCGTGTGAAAACAGCAACAACAAAAAGGCCCTACTATGTGGAGAATGTTATTCAATGGAGGGTTTTGAAAATTTTTCTAGGTTTGGGTCCCAGCTCTGAGATTCCTGTTCTGTAGGTTTGAAGTGAGACTCAGAAATTAACGCCTTTATTTTTATTTTTTGTTAATCCTCACCCAAGTATATTTTTCCACTGACTTTTAGAGAGAAAGGAAGGGAGGGGGAGAGACAGAGAGACAGACACATCTTTGTGAGAGAGACACATCCACTGGTTGCCTTCTGCACGTGCCCTGACCAGGGCTGGGGATCCAGCCTGCAACCAAGGTACGTGCCCTTGACCAGAATCAAACCTGGGACGCTTCCGTCCACAGGCTGATGCCAAACCTGCCAGGGCCAAAAATGTATGCCTTTAAAAAGCCTCCCTAGTGATGATGATGGGCAGCTTTATCAAGAACCATGACATTAAAGATGGCATTTCAGTCACGCTAACAGGTGGGAGGTGGCCCTGTCATGACACCTTGCAGGTACTGCCATTTGGCCCTCCCACCGGCCCTGTCCCACAGCCCCATCTGAAGCCCAGGGAGACCCAGACCTCTGTCATTCACTGTGAATTGGACATCTCTGTCTGGCATCTGAAACTTGGCCTCTCCCAAGCGAAGCCCGTAATTATCCCTATCCGCACCCAGAAACCAGCTCTACCTCTGATCTTCCGACGTGGAAGGTGGCAATTCCAATCTCCCAGCTGCTCAGGCCACAACTCTTGAAGTCAACCTTGAATTTCCCTCTCAGACACATCGAAAATGTCAGCAATGCCTGAGGGCTTGACCTTTCAAATAAATCCAGGGTCTGACCCCCCTCACCCCCTCCACTGCCATCGCCATACCAGGTCTCCCTGCTCTGTCCTTGCCCCTTCCCAGTCTGCTCTCAACCCTAAGTCAGAGTCAGCCGATGACAACGAAGGTCAGATCATGTCCTCTGCTCACAACCCTCCGCTGACTCCCATCTCACGTGGAGTAAAAGCCCAAGTCCCAACCACGGCCTACAAGGTCCCGTACAATCCTTGCTCCCCTACTTCACCCCACAGCTCTCATCTCACCTACCATTTGCCCCCCGGGTCCTTCCAGCACACGGGCCCTTTGAAGTTGCTGGAACATGCTGCCCCAGGGCCTTTGAATTGCTGTTCACTCCTTCTGGATTGTTCTTCCACCAGAGAACTACTGGACCACTTCCCTCACCCTGTAGATCTCCACTGGCCACCTGCCTAGAATGTCATGCCCTCACCCCCTCTGCCAGTACTGCTATCTTTCTTTTCCTCCTGAGGACTTAGCCCTGGTTTTCTGCCTGCTGACTTGCTTGTCCTTTTCTGTCTGGCTCCACCCACTAGATGCCAGAGCCCTGAGGCGGGGCAGGCTGTCTGCTCTGTGTGCTGTGGAGCCGGGAGCCTAGAACAGGGCCTGGTGCACAGTGGTTCCCATCCTTGCAGCCCCGCTCTCTCAGCCTGTCACATCCTATCGTCTCCCCCACCCTGAGCCATCTTCCATTTCACCCTCTTTCATCTCCACCTCCTGCACTTGGTCTCCACGCCCAGGAACCATTGCTGACAGCCAGGCCTCCTCCCCTCTGGCGTGTCTTCCCAGCTGCCCAAGGCTTCTTGCGAAGAGGCAGGTCTGCAGCAATCCTGAGCGGCCCCCTTCACTTCCAGGACACTCTGCAAACTCCCTGGCTTCAAACACAAGGTCCCTGTCCACAGGGCCCCTGCCTCCCTCGGCAGCCACCCCTGTGGGCCCCGCCCACCTCCCAGCACCTTCCCTCTGCAGGCTGTGTCTTCTCCCTTGCCTTTGCAGGTGCTGTTTCTTCAGCCCGGCCTGCCACGCTCCTCCCTGAATGCTGAGCCCTGCTCTCCACCCAGCAAGCCCGGATCTGGCCTTCTAAGAACCCCGGTCTATCCAAGCCCCTCCCCTGGCCCCTGACCCTACAGGTTACTTGTTAGTCTGTCTCCATCAGGAGCCCAGTCCTCTGCGTGCCTGGCTCCTCACACGCACGGGGCCTGGCGCCGACGAGGGGCTCTGCATACGTTTCCTGGATAAGTACTAGGAAGTCTCCAGAAATGTGCAAACGTGGGCCAGGCCTGCAGTAAAGCTTCCAATGCCGGTGGCACTTTGCCAGCCAATGAACTCACTGTTCAACAGGCCATGAATGTTCTAGAAGGCATCGCTGCAAGTGTGCCTGAAAACCGGGGCAGAGGAGAATGTTCTAGAAGGCATCGCTGCAAGTGTGCCTGAAAACCGGGCAGAGGCAAGGGCCCACTTTCAAGGATACCTGTGCAGCTCAAACTGGTTGGAGAGTCTCCCCTATTTTTATCATTCCCGTGCGTGCGTGTATGCAAGTCTAGACAAATACGTGCGTGTATATAGGTATGCCTTTACATATAAACATGTCACACATGCACGTCTCTGTGTGTGATTGAAGATGCTGTAAATATTCTTTGGGGCATGGCTGGCTGGCTGCTCCGTGACGCTTCTCACGTCTGGTTGACCTTCATGCGGGCTGGTGAAGGGATACACCATCAAAATGAACGGTCACTCTCTCCCAACGTCTCTAGAACTAAAGTCTGTACTCAGATGTACGGTTCTCATTTGTGGGACTTTGCTACAAAATGTCTTCCATGTTGACTTGAGTCTGCTTTCTGCTGCAATCCTAGAAGACCCCTGGCCACTGTTCTCGTGAACAGGTCCTGACGCACTGCAGACGGTCCCCATGTCGATCACGGCGGCTCTCCCAACCCTTTTCCGAGCCGTCCCCGTGACGATCACTCCAACACCTAGGAGCATGTCGTTCCTTCATTCATCTTCATTCGGAGGCTCTGCTGGTCACATGACATGTCCTCACCAGGCGTCTGCTAAATGGGGAAACGCAGGACGCCCACGTGAACACACATGGAGGAAACCGTGCCAGTGAGACCGTGTGCCGGGGTGAGGGGCCACCGCGGATGAAACGGACAGGAGCTCCCCTACGAGAGGTGACATTCGACATCAAGGGTGATGACAGAGGAGCCAGCCACACGGGGATGGGAGGGAGGAGGCGAGGACAACGCAGTGGGAACACACGGCGGCGGGACTGGGTCCTGGCCAACCCGCAGGAGGCAGCCCCCCTAACCCCGGCCCCTCCTCCTTCTCGGGAAGCCCTCCGCTCAGTCACTTGCTTGTGCAGCTGACCTCATGTCACCCACCACTCAGCTCCTTGGACCAGGCCCAGGTGCGGCCACCCTTCCACCCTTGTATCTCTTCCCAGTGTTTGGCAAACAGGCGGAGGTCAATAAATGCTTGTGACGTTGTCAAACAGCAATGACTCGGCCGCAAAGCAGATAGTGGTGCATGGAGCTGTGATGGAAAAAGAATTCCCGGAACCGGCCAAGGGTGTCCTTTAATGTTTAGATTATGTGTAAACGATTCCCGGGGTGTGGGGGAGGATACACAGGAACGATCAGGGAAGGGTTTGGACTGTAAAACCAGGGGAGGGACAGGTGGGAGCGATTTGGAGCTTCGCTGACAATGGAGCTTTAGGTCTGTGCTGTGAATTCCGTCCGTCCCAGGGCCAAAGCCATTCCTGCCCACAGCGAGGGGCTCCACGGGCTGAGCAGGGGGACGCTCCAGGCCCGTCTATGCTGCGAAGTCCTGTGGCCAGAGCCCATCATGACGCTCCTGCTGGCGGATGAGACGGGACTGCAGTGTGACTCAGCGGTGGAGCCTGGTGTGCCCACAGCTCTGGCCCGTGTCCAGGGAGCAGACACACCCCGACGGGCCTGTGAACACTGACCAGAGATGGGCGTTGCCCCTGATGCCCAGGCACCAGAAAGACACTGGAAATGCAGTTCAGAAAATGCTAGAAATATGATTCAATAGCTTTCTGACCCAAAACCCCACAATGTGGCTCATCTAGGGAGTTGTTTTGTGTCAACAGCAAACACCCGGGTGGTTTTTCTAAGAGGCTTGGCCTCCCGGGGTGTGACTCAGACCTGCTATCGAAAGCCTTTGGGTAAAAGTGATAACAGGTCGAATTTGTAGGGTGTGGACCGTGGTCTGAGCGCTGGGCCGCTGGGCCGAGAGCCTTATCTCCGTTGGCTCTCAGCAACCTCAGCAGGTAGGTGTTCTCATTAACCTCACATTCCAGAACAGGCCAAAGTGGTTCAGTGAGGGGTGCGGGCGGGGCCTGTCCTGCGGCCAGGAAGTGGTCATCTCCACAGCCAGGGCCACTTCCCCACACCCTGGTCAATACCCGCCAAGCTGCGCCAGGCACGCTGGACGTCATCTCGAGGCCGTCCGGGTGGTGGTTCAGGGTGTGGACTCTGGGTTCATGTTCGGGCTCCGCCCTTTCACTAGCTGTGTGACCTTGGTCGACTTCCCTAACCACTCTGTGCCCCGGCTTTCTCATCTGTGAGATGGAATAATGAGAGTCCCGCCCTCTTGGGGTGATTGTGCATCGACCACAGCGCCTGTCCCACGGTCACCACTCCATCAAGGTTGGTTCTTGGTTATTCCACGTGACACCTGAGGCCTTCCCAGTGCTCTCCAGGGCGTCCCTGGGAAGCCCGACCCATAACCAGGGCCCTATGGATAGGGCGCCAGGTGGGGCTTGTGTCTGTGCTAGATGCTCTGGAAGGCGGACTCCCACGCCTGAGGGGTGAATCAGGTGTGAATCCAAAGGGTGTGGGGGGAGAAGAGGGGTGGGTAGGTGGTAGGTTTCTTATCTCAAAGTGCCTCCCAAGAAGAAAGGGCCCCAAGGGATTCTGTGGCTCGTGCTGGCAGCTGCCTTTGGCGTCTCTTCTCACGCCTTTCCCAGCTCCCGCCGCACCCACGCGGGTCCCCGATGGCTTGGGAAGAGCCAGTGGTTATTAGAGGACAGCGGGCGCAGGGGAAGGTCTGAAATATTCAGAACAATGTGGAGAAATGCAATCGCAATATGACAACGGGCTCTTAAGCACATGAAAGTCCAATCAATACTTCTTTTTACTTCTTTTCAGAAACGATTGTCTCCTACCCCCGTTTAGCTGTGTCTTATGATCTGGGCCAGAACAGGTCTCCCGTCTGGAAACCAAGCGTCGCTGTGAATCACGCCGCACCAAGAAGGAAAGTTTGTGCTCATGGCAACCGTGGTGCCGGGAAATAGAAACACGATCTGCTATTAAAAGTGCATTAGACCAGCAGCAGCCCTGATGGCAGCTATTAAAGGAAACCAGTCCTGCCGTTTTTAGGGCCAAACAACACATCGATGTTTCCCTTCTTTAGAGTCACGACCAACTGAAATAGAAGTGGCTTCTGTGGGGGGACACACAGGACAGGAGTCACCACATTCAGGGCGGAGACCTGGGCGTGTCCCTCGGGCCTCAGAGCCGCCTGTCTCCCTGTGATGGGCAGTTCTCACGGGACCGATTCCGGCTCCACCAGTGGGGATTCAACACGTAACTTGGGCCCAGCCAGTGTGGCTCTTGACCTTTGAACCAGGAGGTCACCGTTCGATTCCCAGTAAGGGCACATGCCCAGGTTGCAGGTTCGATCCCCCGTGTGGGGTGTGCAGGAGGCAGCCAATCAATGATTCTCTCTCATCGTTGATGTTTCTATATCTCTCTCTCCCTTCCTCTCTGAAATCAATAAAAATATATTTAAAAAATAAAAGCATCTTGGCCCCCGAAGGAGACCTGCCTAATGTTCTCTCCGAAGGTCCTCTCAACTCTCTCTCTCCTTCGTGGCCTGTGGCCCCGACACCCACCAGCCTCCGCTTTTGCTGATCCACCAGGAGGGGCTGGCTGCTGACCCCCCCAGATCCCAGCAGGACGACAGAGGCCTCAGCCCACCCAGCCCCAAACCCAGTCCCGAAAAGCTGATCCCTGCCTCTCCCGGCTCTTTCTCTTCAACCCTAAAATGGAACTGCCCAGGCAGGTAACAGTTCTTTTCAATATTTTAACCGTGAAATAAAATCGGTCTGCCTCTCTCAGTGACAGGAGAGAAGCCTGCCGCCAGGTGGGTAACGCAGCCCGCTTCCCGGGCCTGTGCCCTGACCAGGAATGGAACCATGACCTCCTGGTTCATAGGTCGACACTCAACCACTGAGCCACACTGGCCGGGCGGGAACCGGCATTTCTGACATCACTAACCCCGTGTTCCCTGTGAGGAAACCAAGGTTCAGCATAACGTCCCCAAACTCTTCTTGGAGGCAGAAGACGGCACAACTTTCCTGCTCCCAAAGCCCGGCTTCCCTCCCTCCCCCACCATGCGGTCACTCACCTCAAAGGAAGAATTCTGTCCCTGCCACTTGCCTGAGTCAGAAACATGGAACATTTTTTCTTCACGGATCTTGGGCTAAAAGCTAAGATCTCCAGGGGCCTGGATGTGAAGGGCAGCGTTTGGTGTTCGACGCGAGGCAGCGTTTGTTGAGTTGGCGACAGGAGGGTGGACCAGAGAGCTGACCCTCCGAGCCCCCAGAGGCTCAGCACGTCTCTCCACTGTGAGATGCTCGCCTGGGGGAGGGGGTGCAGGATTCTTAAGGGAAACGATGATGGATGGGCAGCTGGTAGGGCGTGTGGACAGAGAACGAAGAAGAAACCCCGAGAGATCATGGCGGGGGGGTGCCCAGCTCACACACAGCCTGGCATTAATTCTCTCCCAGATCAAATTTTCCAAGGAGCAGAGATGGGGCTGGGCAACCACCTGACCCCTGATCGCCCTGGGCTGAGGCTGGCGACCCCAGTGAAAAGGGCACCTCACACCTGCCTCTTGGCCAGACTCCCCGCTGTGGGGCGGGGGAGGAAACTTTGTCTCTTGTTCAGTGAGTTACAGCCTCATGGCTGAGGCTCTCGCATGAACACACACACACACACACACACACCACCAAGCAGCCCCGAGGGGCCCGTCCACTGAGTTTCCCGGCAGCATCAGGGTTTTCGCAGGACGGCACAAGCGTTTTAGCCTTAAATCTGTTCAAGACACCAGCTCACAGCTCTGACTCGGTATTTGTGGGGTGACAGGCAGGGATGAATACACTTGGTGGCTGCTGAGGTGGGACTCCCTGTCTGGTGGGACAGAGACCCAGGGGCAACCTTCAGTCCAATAGAGAGAAGGCACCAATATGGGGGGGCTAATGTGCTTGGGGGCATCAGGGGGGTCCCCCAGAGGCCGTGAGGCGCTAAGGACAGGAATCATCACCAGGAGCCGCCACCGAAGGGCAGGAAGTATCCAGGTGGGAAAGTGGAGACCTGGGTTTAAATGGAGATGTAACCTAGAGGCCAGAATTAACGACAAAAACAGGAAGACAGTCAGCCTGGGCCAGAGAGAGACAGAACCGGTCCTCAGATGACGGGCGAGGGCGTCTGCCTCCCACCCTCCCACCGCGCACATTTCATTCCTGTGGCTTTACCGCTCCCTCCTGTAACAGCCGCACCCCCCACTCCCCAGGCAGCCACCTGGCAAGCCCCGGAGAAATGTGGACTCAGGAGACACTGTGCGGGAGCCTCGCTTGCCAGGAGGAGGCTGGGGGGACGCAGTCCCTCGGCCCCAGAGAGGCCCGCGGTGAGAGTGTTCCAGGAAGCTGCGGGGTGTCCATACCCCAGTGTGTGTGTGTGTGTGTGTGTGTGTGTGAGATATGCCCCAGTGTGTGTGCACATGTGTGTGCACTGTGTGCAGAGAGCTGTGTGAACAGGAAGGCATGACAGGGATGCGATGATTCAGGCCTGAGGGTGGTGGAGGAGGAGGCACACATGTTAATGTCAGAATCAGCCCTGCCCCCCGGGCAGCAGCCTGCCAGCCTTCGCCGCTCCCGCCCGATGCCAGGCCGGCCCTCCACGGGCTCCACGCTGTGTGTGTGTCCCGAGGCTCCCGCTCAGTCACCTGTTGCCAATACCCGCGCACCTGTAGCTCAGCGCAGGCCCAGCAGAACCCCACAGAACGAGCGCCTCTGCTCCGCGAAACACACTGACTGCGTGGAGACAGGCCACAGGCTGGGAGACTGTTCGCCAGAGACGTTCTGTTAAGAGACCGCCACCCAAATGTGCAAGGAACTCTCCAGGCCAGCAAGGCCAAAGCAGACCCCCAGCCAAAGACAGACAAAGGACCTGAGCAGACACCTCACCGGAGAAGATAGATACGTGGCTCATTTGCACACAAGAGGATGTTAAATGTAACATGCAAATCAAAGGACCATCAGCAAAACTTGTGAAGTACGAGTTGTACACACACACACACACACACACACACACACACACACATGCACTCAACAAGATAAGTAATATCAAGAGGTTGTGGAGGAAAGGGAACCCTGATCCACTGCTGGTGGGAATGTAGACTGGCACAGCCAGTATGGAAAACAGTCTGATGATTCCTCAAAAAATTAAGAATAGAGCCACCATACGACCCAGCAACCCTCTCCAGGGACACACCTGAAAAACTAGAAAGCATGTTTGCAAAGACAGATGCACCCCTATCCTCATGGCAGCATTAGTCTCGGTGGCCAAGACATGGGGACAGTCAAGGAGCCCTGTGAGTGAGGGTCAGACAGGAAGATGGAAGGATGAGATACTGCCATTCGCCACAACACGATGGACCTTGAGAACGTCATGCTAAGTCAGGCAGGAAAGGCTAAGAACCATATGATATCACCCACATGGGGGATATAACACTGAAACTCGTGGCTGCCGGAGGGAAGGGGGCGGGGTGGGGTGAAGAATATATATATGGCGACAGAAGATGGTTGGACCTTGGTGGTGGGCACACTGCCATACACAGATCTTGTATCTTAGAAACCTACACCTGAAGCCTATATGCTCCTATTCGCCAAGGTCACCCCAATAGATTTAACCTAGAAAAAAAGAGGAGAATAAAACGGAGTGTTAAGGGAGAAATGTGAACAAGTTTTAAATGTACAACATAAAGAATGAAAATATAAATAAAACTGTGGTAAAAAAAATAAATAAATAAATAAAGTGGAAGACTCCCAGTCTCCAGGGAACATGGGAGGCCTGGGCCTTGCTCCTTCCAGGGATCCCTCCGCCCCCACCCCCATGCCCCCAAGCCAGACTCAGCTCCCGGGCCTGAGGAGGGGCTCCTGCCTTCATCAAGGCAAATGGAAATCTCTGGATGCACCGGATGTTACCAACAACGGCAGCTACCCTCGGCTTCCTGGCAACACCCATGTTCCTCCAAGGGAGGGGGCCTGTGGATCTGGCGGGGAGGGGGGAGGGGGGACCCAGCCCAGCCCACACCACCCCACACCCAGCTTCCCTGGGCAGCTCCCAGGGCTGAGCAGAGATGGCGGGGACCTGAGCCAGCGGTGGTGTGGGTTGGGCTTCAGTGGGTGAATGTTCCTAATCCTTCCCCCTTCCCTCTCCACTCCAAGAAGTACTACCTCCTTCAGGCTAAATCCAAATGGCCAGAAAGTCTCCCCCAGGCAGCTCTTACCTGCCTGAGAACCCTCCATTGCTCCCTCTTCCTTCGGCTCTGCCTGCACTAAAAACCTTCTCTTGATCACTAAGGGCCTCCAGGTGAGGCTGCAGGTGAGGCTGCACCCTCAGGCAGCCTTCCACCTTCCACACGAGGGTGAAGACACGCCCATCGGGACGGTTCATGTATCAGGGGCGGGAACATCGGGCCCATGGGCGAAAAAGGCCCTGCCGAGGCATTAGGGGTGAGTTAATTATATGTTTGACCAAACATAGCTAATTTCTAAGTTGATAACTTTGCGTGGCCCACGAATGATGTTATAAATATCCCAATGGCCCTTGGCAGAAAAAGGTTCCCCACCCCTGGACTTAACTGAACCCTTATGAGGTCTCCTTGTGGGGCCCACTTAGGTCTGGGCGTGGGACAGTCAGGCAGGGACATCCACCGGGCAGGCTTGACGTCAACATACAGGAAGCAGCACAAAATTGAAGATTTCCTTCCCAAAGGGCCCTTTTCAGGTTGTACTCAGCCTGGAGGTTTTTAGCAACACAACTTGAAAGATCAGAAAGTACCTCCTAGACTAGAGGCCCAGCACAACTCCGACAGATGGAGAGGTCACGGGTGAGCA
>NW_005359881.1:1010298-1014050 GCF_000412655.1 Myotis brandtii
GGGGGGGGGTGGGGAAGGTGCCACCTCAGGGTCTGGGCAGCTGACCTCACTGAGTCCACATCTCAGCCTCTGCCCCGCACGGGTCTGTGCAGCAGCATGTAGCAACCAGGAGAGCTAGGGCTCCTGAACGCAGTGGGGAAAGCCTGACTGGGAGCCACTGGAGACAGAGAAAGCCCCCTCTTATTGGAGGAGAAGCCCTGGTGGAAGGGTTGACCCCTCCAGGGCAGACTGGAGGGCAGTGAGGAAGGGTGTGGGCGCAGAGGATCAATGCGGAAGGAGAGAAGTCACAGTCACGGGGAAGGGACGGTGACATTTCCCACAGTCCCCTCTGGCTAAGGTTTCACCATCAGCGTGATGTGGGCTTGGAAGTAAATGCGGGAGACACACCCCGTTTGCCCTCGGTGCACTCCTGCTGAAGTTAATGATTTAATCGTTTGTTCTGTAGCAGGGGGTTAGCCACCAGAATGCAATTTAATCAGGACGGCTCTGCCAATGGATTTGCCTAATTTGAACATCCACTCCTCCCCCTCTTCCTCAGGCCCTGCCGGGTGTTATGTAAGACGTGACACATGCATTCAAATTCCTTTATAAAATCTGAAAATATCTGAATTTTAATTTCTGATGTAAAAATATATCTGGTCCCAGAATTTCGGGTTAGAAATTGGGGTCCTCTTCTAACTCCAGGCCTGACCTCCAGCTGGGAAGGATTAGACGTGGGGTGACTAATGGTAACCCAGTCTCTGACCTCCAGGGGGCGGGGGTGTGTGAAGATGTTTAATTCTTGAAAAAAGGTTTAATTTGAATGTAAGGGAGCATTGAGGTGGAAAAGTGAATTTTTCAAGTCGGAGAGACCTGGGTGCACATCCAAGTTGAAAGGTCCCTGCTTCTGATGCAGCTGAGCACCAACATCTGGAAAACATCTGTGAAATGGGCGCAGGGCCCCCCTCCCCCCGGGGCAGGACGTGCAGATGTGAGTGAAAAGGAGCAGCTACCGGAGAAGCCCGGGAACTGCATAAACAGGACCCGCCCGTCCTCCACACACTCACTCCCCAGTGAAAGGCCTTCCCGCAGCCCAGCCGGCCAAACTGCGGATTCTCGGGGGAGAGGGAAACCCCTGCCAAAGCCGAGCAAGGGTGCTTGGTACCTGGCACCGGGAGGTCATTCGGACGCTCACAATCATGCTTGGCACTTGCCAAGCGCCTCCCAGGGCGCCAGGCTCTGCCAGCCGGGGCCAGTGCCAGCTGCGTGCTCACCCAAGGGCAGCGAAGGCCACCGCACGGCTTGCCCCTCGCTGCTCGCTCTCCTTCGCCACGGAAGGAGGCGTTCGCTTTCAAATGTCCTCTCACCGCCATACGTCCCAGGGGACTTCTGTAGGGCATGGGGCAGGGAGTGTGGGAACGAGAGACGCAGCAGTGCTGGCCGGAGTCCTGTGCACTGAAGGGTCGCTGGTCTGATTCCCATTCAGGGCACACCTGGGTTTTGGGTTCACTCCCTGGTTGGGCACATGCGGAGGGCAGTCAGCTGATCAATGTCTCTATCCCTCCCCCCCCCCTTTCACCCTCTCAGCATGTCCTCGGGCGAGGAGATTTGTGGGTGAGGTTTCCTAACAGCCACCCCCTCCCCCCAGCCCAGAGACAGGGCCCAGGAGGGTGCTGGAGCAAGCAGACCTGCACGTTATCTGTCCTGGCCAGTTTGGCTCAGTGGATAGAGCATCGGCCTGAGGACCAAAGGGTCCTCGTTGGGGCTCGCGCAGAAGGCAACCAATCGATGCATTTCTCTCTGCCTTTCCCTCTCTCTTTTACTCTCTGTGAAAATCAATGGAAAAATATCCTCAGGTGAGGATTAAAGAAAAGTAATAATAATAGAATGCACGTCATCTTTTGTTCAGCCAGTTTCCCCCTATTTTATTTGAAAATGTAGGGTCTCTTCCTTGATTCATAGTTTTGTCATTAAACCAATGGCCTTATCTAGCTTATCGATCACAAGCACTTGTGCAAGGGCTGGAGGCGCAGGTGACGAGAGCACCCAGGCCCCAAACCCCGGCTGCCTGGGGACCCGCTGGCCCTCACACTTCCCACGGGATTTGTGAGCCCGACCTCGGGGAGAGGGCAGATGACATTATATTTATTTCACCCCGAGGGTGTCTGCTGCCTACAAGTCTCGCCGTAATTTGGGGGCCAGGACAGACTACTCAGCTGTCTCCCCACCGACTGGACGTGCGCAGCGTAGTGTCCCTCACAGGCGAGGCTGGAACATGGCTGTGACGCCGGGACATGGGGCAGCGCCCTTGACCGTGAGGGAGAAGCTGCACTTTGAGCCCAGGGGCCTGGGGCTCGGACGGCACGGACCCAGCCCCGCAGCCCGAGACCCCCACCCAGACAGTTACACAGGAGAGACTCCTGACTCACGTGGGACAGGGCGTTGGGTCGGGGTCTCTTTATAACAGCAGCCACCCCGGATCTGCCAGTGGCAGGGACACGGCAGGGAGAACTCCGAAAGGTCTCCTCAGTCAGCCGGCCCAGCCCCGACACGAGGAAACCCTGCATTGGGCGCTGGCTTCCTCCCCTCCCTCACCTGTTAGTCTGTCTCTCTCTGCACGCAGAAGGGATGAAAATAGGAAGGCACCTTACAGAGGAGAAAACTAGGAAACGACAACTGGAGATCGAAGGTAGCTTTAAGGCGCCACTCGATGGAAGTAAATTGAGAGCGGGCAGGGGTGAGCGGACCAGCTCGAAACGTTTACAAGTCTTTTTTTTAAATGTATTTTTATTGATGTCAGAGAGGAAGGGAGAGGGAGTGAGAGACAGAAACATCAATGATGAGAGAGGATCATGGATCGGCTGCCCCCTGCACCTCCCACCGCTGCTGGGGATCGAGCCCACAGCTCCTGGTTCATAGGTCGACGCTCAACCACTGAGCCACACCGGCCGGGCTGTTTACAAGTCTTGATTGGAGCTTCTCCATGGCCCCTGTGCCCACTCCCCGCTGAGGACAGACGGGAAGGGGTGTCACATGCCTCCCCCAGTGCCCGTCTCTGAAGCAACAGCAACGAGACACTATTGCCAATGCTGCAACACTTGGCAATTCCGTACAAAAGTCAGGCAGGGACCGCGGCAGCTGCTCCTGAGGTGGAAGCAGGGAGACTGGCTTATGAGCAGGGAGTTGACACAATTACTTGGGCCTCCTCCCGGGGTTTCCTGGGTCCCCACCGCTGCCAGGGGCCAGCTATGGTCCTTGGGGTGAAGCGCAGACTACGGACACTTCTTACTTAGGAGGCCTGAGGCAGAAGCAAGAAGGCGTCCAGTGAGGCAGAAGCCACGGCTTTCTGGCCAGTCCCGTCCTCTGGGGCCAAGTTCACTGCTGGGCGTGGGTCTGGATGCTTCTTTGTGGGGAAGGGGAGGAAATCGCCCCTCAAGCTCCTGGTACCCCGTCTCATGGCCTCGTCTGACAAAACTGGACCACAGACCAGGCGGCCTGGGAGGCCGAGGCCCTGGCGTCACACGGCTCGTCAAGGAGGTGGCTTCTCCCGGGAAGGGCTCTTCCTGAGAAGGACCGCTGGGGCAGCAGGCAACTGTTTCGGCCACAAAATAATGGCCCCTGCCACATGCCCTGCTCTCAGAGGGTCAGCATTTCCCTGGGAGGCCTCTCGGCCTCCATCGCTCATGATCCTTATCCCACTCAGAGGGCTGGGCCAGCTCCACACACCAGCGGGAGCGAGGGCTGGAGCGGTGGGTTCACGTCCAATGCTCGTT
>NW_005359881.1:1014136-1024133 GCF_000412655.1 Myotis brandtii
AAGAAAAATGTTCTTTTTTAATATATATATATATATATATTTATTTATTTATTTACTTATTTTTTCAGAGGAAGGGAGATGGAGAGAGAGAGATATAGAAACATCAATGATGAGAGAGAATCACTGATCGGCTGCCTCCTGCACACCCCACACTGGGGATCAAGCCCACAACCCAGCCATGTGCCCCGACTGGGAATCGAACCGTGACCTCCTGGTTCATAGGTTGACGCTCAACCACTGAGCCCTGTCGAGGGGCAGCAGAGGCGACTCAGACCTCCAAGACGACCCACAGCATTCGCCACATTGTGACATGGCCCATCACCTATTTTGCTGAAGAAAAAAGTAAAATAAAACAAGTGTAATCTCCAGCAGAGCCCCCTTCTGACACGATTTTCTTGTCCATGAACACACAGGGCACCAGGACTGATCCTGGTGAGAGGTGCCCGCCCGCCAGGCCCAAGGCGCCAGGCCGCAGCCCTGCTGGGTTTCCTGGAGGCCCGTCTGGCACCCTCCGTGTGGCTCTCTGTTCTGTTGCCTGGAGGCCAGCGCAGCCTTCCGGGCCACTCAGGATCGGCCTGATGAGAAATGCGCCCTCGCTCCCCTGCTGGGGCCTTCAGAGGCTCCTGTTTGTTTTCAGAAATTGCTGCCTGATCGCTTTTTCATGGACAATGGGGAGCAATTTGGCATCGTACGTAATCCTGGATTACTGACTCGGTTAATATTTCATGATGTCGATGAGTCATTTGCATCTATAAAAACATGGGTCATGAAAAATTAAAGCTTTAATTGCTTCAGGTTTCTTTGTTTTTCTTTTTTTCTTTCTTTTTTTTTTAATGGTTGAGAATTTGTCTCTTAGCCGAGCTGTTTTCCAAGTCTCGGGCCCAGAGTTACTCAGACGAACCAGGGAATTTGGAAGCAGAACTTGAGGACTGATGGATGGGCCACAGGACGAGGAGGCGGGGTTTGGGGAAGAAGGAATGATCTGATGTATTGCTATTCTTCTTCAGCAAGAACAGCCTTTCACCAGGAAACAAAGGTCGAATCTATAATTGCAGAATTTCAGGCCGAGGACAGCCCAACACGAGAGATTGTGACAAGCGGCCCTCGGGAGGCTAGGCCGGGGCTCTGGTCTCCGTGGCAATGCCCCTGGGCTCCTCTGCATTAACTAGGCACCTCAGGTGTGTTTAGGCCACGGGTACCGCACACAGCAGACGTGGCCACTGCCCGAGGCCGTGCAGGGACTCCCCCAGAGTCCTCCCCTCCAGGCCGGTGCTTGTCCTGCCGGGGGTTCTCTCGGAAGATGGGGAAATGCCCCCGGAACCTGCGCAGGTTCCCTCGGAGGCGTATTTACTGTGTCTCTGTGGTACGAACAGCAAGGTAACCCTAGCACCTGCCGAAACAGAGCACAAACAGGCCGCCTGCTCTCCGCGAATCCGCTCAGACCTGTGTCCTGTGGCTCCAGAGCAAAGCCTTCCTGCCTGAGGGAGCCGGGCAGCGGGTTATACAGGAGGGTCAGCACCTCTTCCTCAAGGGCTTTAGCAGCTAAAGACAAAGAAGGGACAGCACTGGGCTCCCACCTCTTTTCAGTTCCCAGTGAATGAATAGATCCAGACAATGTCAATCATGGGGAAGAGAGAGAGAGAGAGAGAGAGAGAGAGAGAGAGAGAGAGAGAGAGAAAGAAAGAAGAAGAAGAAGAAGAAGAAGGAGAAGGAGGAGGAGGAGGAGGAGGAGGAGGAGTGGGAGGGAGAGAAAACCAGACATGTGTCTCCTGACGAAAGAACACACCACCACCTACAGTCTTGCCAAGAGGATTGGAAGTGAGACTGATGAAACCTCTGATTTCAGCTGCCAACTTTCAGGAAATCGGAGCACAGAGCAATGAGTGTGCAATCAGCAAAACCCCGGCTGGGGAAGCGCAGGCCCAGCGGCCCTCTATCTTAGAGGGACGGACGGGAACCTGTGAATCTACTGAGACGTAGAAGACGTAACACGGTGGGGGAGGCGGGAGAGGGTAAAGGGGATACTGGTGCTGGACGGAGACTTGCCGTGGGCGGTGAACACACCATGCAGTGTACAGAGGATGTGCTATAGAGCTGCACACCTGAAACCTATGTAATTTTATTAACCAATGTCACCGCAATAAATTTAATTTAAAAAAATAGACATAACACATGTTTTCAGAAGGCAAGCTGAGACTGTAGAGACTAGGAATGTGAGCAGGTGGGAGAATTATGAAGCACAAGGAAGGGATAGCCCTACAAGCCAGGAGAGTGTCTACGTTTAGGTCGGGAACCTTTCTTCCGCCCAGGGCCACTGGGGCATCTATGACACCATTCGGGGGCCGTACAACATGATCAACTTACAAACCAGCTGCTAAACTTGGTCAAACATTTAATTAACTCACCCCTAATGCCTTGGCAGGGCCAGACCAAATGATTTCACAGGCCTTACACGGCCCCCTGGCCGGACCTTTCCCACCCCTGCTCTAGGGGAAGGGGAGGAGCTGAGAGGACGTGGAGGGGCTTCTGAGGTGGCGTGAAAGTCAATCCTATGAGGTGAGCAGTGATGAAGGGATGGTCACCTGTAACTTGTGGAACTATACATTCATTTGATGTGGTTTCTATAGGTCTTTTGTTTTACACTTTTTAAAGGGGGCGGAGGAGAAAGCACTATATAGCTTCCCATTCACGGCAACGACGGTCACAGGCATTTGGGGGTCCTGAACGGTACCTGGCGTCTTCTAAGAGCCTGTTGCTGCCCCCAGGATGCCTGTAACAGGGGATGGGCACTACAGAGCAGAGACCCGAGTAGGTGGGTTACGGAGGACATGGCCTTCGAGGTCCTGCCTCCACGGATGGTGCTGCCTGGCAGCCGGGGGTGGGAGGGTGGTGATGGTGAAGGGGGGGAAGGCAGGTTCTGAGAAGCCAACACTTGTTCTGGGTACTCTCTGTCCTCCTCATGCCCAGATCCCAGGAGCTGTTTGCTAACGGGGTACGTGACAAAAAGTCATGGCTAGAAAGGACCTCAGAACCCCCTGCGCCCACCCACACCGGGCTCTCTGGGCTCATGTAGAAGGCAGACCTGGAGGGGCTGAGCTCAACTTCACACAAGCTCCCTGTGCCAGGCTGACACCTCCTGCAGTTGCCACTGGGGTCTAATCCAGCCCCTCCTGTATCTTCGGGGAGAGTAACCCCTCTGGGGGAGTAGCTGGAGAAATTGTTGTGCAGCAAATTGGCATAGACAGGACTAGAACCCCAGTTCACACAAGCTCCCTGCACCAGGCCGACACCTCCTGCAGTTGCCACCCGGGTCTAATCCAGCCCCTCCTGTATCCTCGGGGAGAGTAGCCCCTCTGGGGGAGTAGCTGGAGAAATTGTTGTGCAGCAAATTGGCACAGACAGGACTAGAACCCCATTCTCCTCCTCCTGCTCCTCCACCCACCCCAGCCCATTCCCCTGTTCCCTCCCTCCCTCCCCCCGGGGTAGAAGGCCCAGCAGGTTCCATTGTGAGTGAAGCAGACCTCATCCTGCCTTTCTGGTGCTTCCCACCGAACAGAGGACACTGGAGCTGAGCTGTGTGGAGCTGAGAGGTGGGTGGGGAGTCTCCCAAGCCGAGGGGAAATCTCCAGGTTCAGAGGGAGTTCCGCTCCGAGGAGGAGCCAGCGATGCCCAAGGCAGCTGGAGGTCACCGGGCCTGAGACAAGACGAGAGGGACAAGGAGGTGGCACCTCCGAGCGCCCCTGGACCCAGCCTGTCCCTCTGCACCTCAGATTGGGCTGTGCATCCCAATCCTCCTGGGGACTTAAAACTGCCTCTGCCCCTGCCCGGCCCCCGGAGTCAGCAGGCCTGGGGGAAAGCCCAGGAATCTGTATTTTTAAAAAGTGTCTCCATTTATTCTGATGGGCAACACGGTTTGGGAACTTGTGGCCTAGGAGATCTGGGGAAAATGAAAACAGTGAAGGGTAAGCGAGGTGCAAGCTCTGAATCCCCTCGCAGGCCCTCAGCACGCTCACTGGTCCCGCGGGAGGGGAGACACCACTTTGTGGGGTTGGGTCGGTGGCATCACATAATATCTGCGAAGAAGCAGTTTGGGCCATGGGACCGCGGGACCTGCTCTGTGCTTAGTGACTGTAATTAGATCCAGGCCTCTGGTTTCTAGGAGGACTATTTTTATTTTGTTTGTTTGTTTGTTTCTCTTTTTTTGTGGGGGGGCTGCTATTTTTAGAAGGAAGGGTTATTTTTATCACTCTGCAAAATAGTCGAGGGTTTTTTGGGAAACACTGCATTGCATTCCTCTCAAACCCAGAATAATTCCTGTCCCTCTAACCACCTCCCGCCCCCACTGAGAGCAGGGGATTGAGGGCCAAGGCTGTTTTAAATCTCTGCCCACCCCCAGCGACGCTGTATTCCCAGCTGGCCGTAGGGGTGAATCATCTTTTCCCTAAAAATAGACAGCGGACACAGGCTCCGTCCAGATTGGATTTCACCTCTTGTTTGTAAGGTTGGCGGCCTGGCAACCAGTGCTGAAGCTAAACTATCTGCTTGCAAATCTTAAATGGTGAAAGGAAGGCCTCGGGGTACGAATTCTTGGCGTTGGAGCAGTTATGTGGCAAAATCTCCAGATCCGAAAAGTTGAGCAAGAGATTTATTTGCACCACAACTATTCTTGCAAAATCAGCAACGACTCTTGGGCTATTTCAGCGGGAAGGCAGCCCCGGGACCAGGCAGCACAGCGAGTGAAGAGAGGGGAGAAGTGGGGGCCCAGTTGGCTCCTACGTGCTGCCAAAGTCGCTTTCAGGTGTAACGTCCATCGCTTTCGCTCTTAAAGCAGGGAACAAAACAGAGTGTACATGAACAGGGAGACAGGAGACGCTGACGGGGAGAAGGAGTGGCAGCAGAAAGGGGAAACGGGCATGTCTGTGGTTGAGGTTCGCTGGCCATTCCTCCCTCCGACCACCGCTCCGGGTTCTCCCTGACCATCGAGGCTACTCTGTAGATGAGCCAGCTTCTCCATGCTGAGCCCCTCTTCTAGGCCAGCATCACCGCTAAATAAAGGTCTTCCTTTATCTTCTCAACAAAGCTGACACAGGCCATAGTGCTCAGCAAACGTACCTGGAGCTTTAGAAGGACGTAAGATTACAAAACAGAACAGGAAAAGCTAACACCTGAGTATCAGATTCCACCCGGTGTCTGGCCCATCAGCCTTGTCCAGCTAGAAGAGCAACCCTACCGGCTACTTCTCTTCTTGGCACGATCCTGTCACCATATTGCATTCCTTCCACCCCAGGAGTGTGTTCCCCTCAAACACTACAGTTTCCCACGCCCAGCCTCAGGACAATGCTACTGATATTTAAATTTTTTAAAATTGATTTCAGAGAGGAAGAGAGAGATAGAAACTTCAATGATGAGAGAGAATCATTGATCGGCTGCCTCCTGCACGTCCCACACTGGGGATCTAGCCCGTCACGTAGGCATGTGCCCTGACCGGGAATGGAACCGTGGCTTCTTGGTTCATAATAGGTGCTCAACCACTGAGCCACGCCGGCTGGGCAATGCCACTGATAATTAAATAAGTACAAGCTGCCCATTCTCACATGCCTGGAGTGGCGTCTTGCTTCTCTTCCTGCCCTTGGAAATCACCTGTGGGTTTCTGTTCTTTCTGCATCCACATAACTCAGGGTAGTCGCATCTGGTCTGCCAAGGCCCTCGCCTCCTTCCCTCTGCCCCAGGCCCTGGGCACAAGCAGGGCTGACTTTCTGTAGGAGGCATTGGCATTGGCCTCCGGGGTATGATTAGAGACTCAGCAGGGAGACTGCTCACCACAGAACAGCCCCCTCCAGGTGCCGGTGGAGACTGGCGTTAAACACAAGTCTCTCTTTTCAGCGGCCCATGCCCTACGTGCTGGAGGGATTTGAGGGAAATGGGAAAGGCCATAAGAGAAGGTTAACGGTGCTCCTGGATTGTGACTTGTCCCTTCATTGCCACTCAGGTACCATTCCTTCCGTGAACTGCAGAGCCAGCACAGGGATTTAAGCATGAAACATGATTAGAAAAAAAAAAAAAGAAGTAATCAGTAAAAGAGAACATAAATGTTTGTACTAAATAAATAATCCTATATAATAAAAGGCTAATATGCAAATCGACCGAACGGCAGAACGACCAGTCGCTATGACGCGCACTGACCACCAGGGGGCAGATGCTCAACGCAGGAGCTGCCCCCTGGTGGTCAGTGCGCTCCCACAGTGGGAGCGCTGCTCAGCCAGAAGCCCTGAGGGCTCCCAGACTGTGAGCGGGCACAGTCCAGGCTGAGGGACCCCCACCCCCGAGTGCATGAATTTTGTGCACCAGGCCTCTAGTACTTTATAAAATATATATGCATATGCCAGGCAATATTGAATAAAAAACAAAAAAAGAGAAAACAGCTAGGTACTGTCTGAACACTACAATGACAACTTTTTGTTATTGTTGGTTTGTTTGTTAATCTTCAACTGAGGATAATTTTTCCATTGCTTTTCAGAAAAGTGGGAGGGAGGGAGAAAAGAGGAGAGAGAGAGGAAGAAAGAGAAACATCAATATGAGAAAGAGACACACACACACACACATCAACTGGTTGCCTCCTGCACTTGCCTGACCAGGAGTGGTGAACAAACCTGAAACCCAAATACATGCCCCTGACCGGGAATTGAACCCATGACCCTTCAGTGCATAGGCCAATGGTCTAACCATTGAGGAACACTGGCCAGTGCAACTCCCCCCACCCCTACGCATACACACTGTTTTACAAGAGCCTAATCTAAATTCTTCTACCATATCAATGCCCCTATATGTGAATATCCTGTTAACGCTAATAGAACAATGCTCTATGGATTATACAGATATACAGGATTCTGGGTTCCTCCACCAACATTTTGGGTCATGGAGATGTGTTTCCTAATTTCTGTATTCATTTTCTCATTACCAATCAGCACTCACGTCTGGCTGTTATCTCTAGCAGACACCTACCCACCTCCCTATCGGCCATCACCCCAGGGGCCCCCTTCACACTGAGCCCACTCCTCCCCCCACACCCCTTCTTAGAACTTGCTTCTTCCAAGTCCTAGCAGCTTAAGAAAGAATGTCCCTTCCTTTTAGGGTTACAGAGGGTGACTTCAAGACCAGTGAGTTGACACATGTTCCCGAAGTTGGGGTGTGATAAGCAGGCTTCATAAAAAAGTGGGTCTGAGGTGGACTCAGGGCTTCAGAATAGGGGGGTGGCCTCAGTGTGTCCCCAGCACAGAGAAGACAAGGAAAACATCTGAGTATGAGAAAATAAGATGGCACAAGCAGTGTTTTAAGAAGAATTGAACACAGTTGGATACCAATAATTTGGGAAGTTATAAAGAATCCTCTTGTGCAATAAGCACTTTTATTTAAGTAAACTTTTAAGTAGTTTGTTTATAAATTCATACTTAATCAATTTGGTTGTTTTATGCACAGTAGGTCGATATCAGCTAATTTAATTATGCAATGAGTTACTCATGGTTTGAGATTCTTCAAACTTTCCAAAAACTTATCATTCCTTAAGAACACTGAAGACTTCCCACACATTATCATATTGAACTAATCAAGTGGAGGCGGTAATGGACATCATCCTCATTTTCAGCTGAGAAAATTAATATAGGTACAAAGTGGTCAAGTCACTCGCCGAGGCCCAGGCAACCAGAACGTAGCCACGCTGGGACTCTGTACTGTCATTGGCTGACACTGGTATCTGGGGTTAGGTTGTGGCTACCTGCAAAGGCACCTATAAGGTGAACCTCCTGTTGGTGCTGTGGGAAGGCATGGCCAATGAATGTTTAATAGGGGCTTTGAGGCCCTCAGGAGAAAGTGAGTATGTATACCTCACTGAATTAAATATTCCAGCCCCAGTTCAAACCCGAAGAGCAGCTTCTGTATGGCTTTGGGGTGAGCCGGAAGCTTGCTTTATTATTGTTTTTTAAAATCTTTATTGTTGAAAGTCTTATGTTCCCCCTTTTCCCCCCACTGACCTCTTCCAGCGAGCCCCACCCTATAGTCTGTGTCCATGGGTTATGCATATTTGCATACAGGTTCTTTGGTTGATCTCTTCCACTCACCCACCCACCCACCCTCCTCCCTTCCCTCTGAGATTCATCAGTCTGTTCCATGCTTCTATGTCTCTGGATCTATTTTGTCCATTCATTTATTTTATCCATTAGATTCCACATATGAGTGAGATCATGTGATTCTTGTCTTTCTCTGACTGGCTTATTTCACTTAGCAGGATATTCTCCAGGTCCCTCCATGCTGTTGCAAATGGTAAGAGAGCCTTCTTTCTTACAGCTGCATAGCATCCCATGGTGAAAATGTACCACAGCGTCTGTATCCACTCATCTGCTGATGGGCATTTGGGCTGTTTCCGGATCTTAGCTATTGTAAATTGCACTGCTAGGAACATAGGGTGCATCCATCCTTCCTGACTGGTGTTTCCGACTTCCTGGGATCTATGGAAGCTTGCCTTAAATGCACCTGGAAGCGGAGGCGTGGACTCAGCGCAGAGGCGGCTCTGACTAGCCCGCGTGCGGCCCTGGAAGGTGCGCGTTCCAC
Organism: Myotis brandtii; assembly: GCF_000412655.1. Taxonomy (NCBI): domain Eukaryota; kingdom Metazoa; phylum Chordata; class Mammalia; order Chiroptera; family Vespertilionidae; genus Myotis; species Myotis brandtii. The sequence continues at coordinate 1,022,741 of NW_005359881.1, forward strand.
CTGGTGACGGTGGGTGAGACTCTCACGGGCACCACACGGCTCCGGGTGGCTCAGCCAAGTCCACTGCTGGGCGGTGGGTGATGTGGGGAGTCAGCACCCCTGGCCCGGCCCTTGCTGCCCACACACAGCCTGGGCCGTGGAACCAGCGCCCGCCCCCTCCCGCCCTGCCGTCCCGGGTGACCTGGGAGGGAGGCGGCCACAGCCAGCTTCTGGGCCCCTGGTTCTCCGCGGAAGGAGGCTGTTCCTCCCGCAAATCCTGAAGATACTGATAACCATCCGTTGCCAAGACAGCCATCCTTCCAAGAGGGTCAGACAGAGAAGCCACTCAGTCAGCAGTGATGTCGTTTGGAACCCGGGGGCCATCTGGCACCGAGTCAGGAGGCACACTTTCTCCTGCGCCTGCAACTTTCCTCCCGCCGGGCCTGGGAAACTGGCCGGCGCCCTGGCCCCGCAGCCAGAGCAGCAGCGGCGTTTGTCACTGCGCCTGGGCGAGAGAAGGGGCCCTTTGTGCGCAGCTCGCAGGCTCCCCGCCAAGCTGCCTCTCCCAGCCCGTCAGTGCTCCCTGCGGTGGGGGGAGGAGGGGAGGGGGGCAGCCTGGCAGCTCTTCTCAGGGCTGAGAAAGCCCGCCCTGCCGCCTTGGCTGGGCCCGGGGACTAGGTCACTGGTCCTTGGCCGAGGATTCACAGAGAGGAGCCAGGAGGGATGGGAAATGTCAGACCTCTCCCCCATGGAGACTCAGGGCCTCAGGGCGGCAAGAAACCCCTACGGCCAGCCGGCTCCCTGCGGGGATGAGAAATGCTGCCCAGCGAGAGTCACACAGCTTCGTGCCCGGGGGTCCTGTCGCCCAGAGCCAGGTCTGAGCCAAGCGGGCATCCCGCCCGCCGGCACCTCTGTTTGCTGGGGTCCCTGCCTCAGCCCCGCCTCTGCCACCGGCTCCTCAGCAGCACTGACGCTCCTGACTGTCGTGCCCCCAGTAACAGATTCATTTCCAAAAGGGGGATTCAGCCCTAGGCGGTTTGGCTCAGTGGATAGAGCCTCGGCTACAGGGGCATTAAACACATGGGCAGAGACGCGGACCTGAGCCCACCCACCCCCTCACTCACTCACCCCCGTGTCGGGGCCCAGCCACCGCGGCTCGGTGGCTCCTGCGGTTCCCCCACGGGGTCCTCTGGAAGCAGGTCTGAGGGCCCCTGGAGCAGACAGAGTATTTGTAACCACTGTTCGGGGTTGTAAAGCAACCGGTTAGGATTCGAGATGGGGCCATGGAAATCCCTGTGCTTTCTGCCAGCCTTCTAAGAATAGAGTAGATCGGAGACTTCCCAGAACTAAAAAAAAGAAAGGAAGGAAGGAAGGAAGGAAGGAAGGAAGGAAGGGAGGGAGGGAGGGAGGGAGG
>NW_005359881.1:1024282-1054974 GCF_000412655.1 Myotis brandtii
AAGGAAGGAAGGAAGGAAGGAAGGAAGAAAGAAACTGCAAGAAAGGAAGAAAGAAAGAAAGAAACTGCAAGAAAGAAAGGAAGAAAGAAACTGCACATGTTCAGGCTGGTGAGCTCGCAGCAGATACAAGCTCCACTGCGCAGAGGACTGTCTTTCTCTTGCTCAGCGATGGAGAGAGGAAAGGGCCCTGTGAATACTCAGGCCTCGCCAGGAGCTTAGTGCCTGGGCAGCCACTGAAGCCAGTGGAAGGAGCCTGATGCCGGGGCAGTGCTGCCCCCTGGTGCCCACTGGGAGTTGTGCTCCCAGCACTCGCAAGGGAAGGGGGTTCCTGGCCCCCACGTGTCTCCTCCCTTCTTCTAAGACCTGGGCAGGGCACAAGGTGGGGGCAGGCAGGCCTCCAGCCACATGCCATTCCCACAGCCAGGCCACCTGCCAGGCAATGCCAGCAGGTTTTCCCAGTGGCCAAAATAACCGGCGAGGGCCCGCTGTGTGGTCACACCTCCAGGGGGAGCACATGAGTATCTGTCCAACCTCTTCCAGATGGTCCCCCATCCACCCAGAACATGGTGAGGTCACAGGACCCTCACCCCAGTGCCCACGACTACCTGTCAGCCTGATGCTCTAGGACAGCAGTTCTCTCACAGGGGTCGCCTAAGACCATCGGAAAACACATATATAATTACATATTGTTTTTGTGATTAATCACTATGCTTTAATTATGTTCAATTTGTAACAATGAAAATATATCCTGCATATCAGATATTTACATGACAATTCATAACAGTAGCAAAATTACAGTTATGAAGTAGCAACGAAAATAATTTTATGGTTGGGGGTCACCACAACATGAGGAACTGTATTAAAGGGTCGCAGCATTAGGAAGGTTGAGAACCACTGCTCTAGGAGCTGGTGCCTCCCTCCCCAGCCACCAGGGGGCGATGCCCTATTTATTGCTCTTGATCTTTGCCCCAAATGGGCACCAATAGGGTGATCCCTTCCCTGTACTCAGACCCTAGCTTCTCCCCCACCCAGTCCTGGCCTCCTGAACATGTCCACTGGGCCCGGGCTGGCTCAGTCCCCACCCACAGGGAGCACACTCCCCTGGTGGAGCCTGCAGTGCCCTCCACGCCTGTCCCTCTCCTCCCCGGCCCAGCCTGGCCTCCCTGTGCTGTTCAGGGGCCTGGAGAGTAGTGAGGGTCCGGGGGGAGACCCCCCACCGGGCAGGGTGGGCAGCACCAGGTCAAGATTCTTAGGGGCTGAAAACCCTTAAAGTCTAGCACCCCACCACCCATCCATCCAATTCAAAAGAAAATAAATTTTAAACTAAACAGGGGCAACAAAACCCCAGATTCCAACAAAATCCTCTTTCCCATGATATGTAACGTGATATCTTTTTAAAACGCAGGTTCCTGTGACGCCACTGGTTTTAGGAAAGACCTACAGAAGCACCTGTTCGGCTCATGGGAAGAAACCCCAAGGGATTGTGCTTTTACCAACAGGGACATGTGAACACATTAGTGTGTGTCGCAGCAGCCCTGACAGAGGCAGGGGGCACGGGCTGGCGAGGGCCTGCCGCTCCCTCCGCGGATCCACACCCAGCCTCTCGGTCCGGCTGCCAGAGCTCTGAGCTATGTCTGCGAGCACCCGGCTTTTTCTCCCTTATCGGGGTGTTCGTTAGCAAGATGTGCCCTGCTTTGGCTTCCGGGAGGTTTCCTAGGAGCCCTCGACTTCCAGAGCGCGGGCACCTGTGAAAGCTTCCCACTTTGGCCCGCCCCGCTTTTGGGCGACATGAGCAGAAGTGTGAGGAGCCTGTGGGGCAGTGCTGATGGGGCTGGGGGGTGGGTGGGGGCCAGAGTGCTGGACCCAGGGCCTGCAGCCTCTGAGGGAGGGACAGGAATAGGTAGAGGGAGAGGGGGCTCTCAGAGGGGTAGAGGTGGGGAGGGAGAGGTCCTGGAGGCGCGAGAGGAGCCCTGGGAGCTGGCAGCGCCTACCTCCTGCGGCGCTGACCTGGGCTCTAGAACAGTCGCTGTCACTCCCTGTCCTGGGGGAGCTGCGGGCCAGCCTACTAAACCCAGACCAGGCCCAGGCCCGGGTCAGAGCCCACAGGACAGCGAATGGAGGAGGACGGAGAGGGGGTGACTCACCAAATGGCGCTCCAGGGAGAGCGAGGGTAGGGCCCTCCCTGGCCCTGGCTGCAGAGGGAGCTGCCTCAAGCTCCTGGTGGGTTCGCCATCCCTCCAGCCCTGCCCTTCCAGGGACACAGCGCCCGACCCAGCTGTCACGCCACTGCCCGGCCGCGGGGAGGTGGGTAGAGAGGTAAACTCAATGTTATTTTCTATTTAAAGATATTAAGGTGAAATCTATGCAACACTGAAGTTGCCATTTTAACCGTTTTTAAGAGTACAGTTCAGTGACATTGACATTCACATTGTTGTACAGCCATCACCACCATCTCTTTAAAAAAACTTTCGCCCTGGCTGGTTTGGCTCAGTGGATAGAGCGTCGGCCTGCGGACTGAAGGGTCCCAGGTTCAATTCCGGTCAAGGGCATGTACCTGGGTTGCGGGCACATCCCCAGTAGGGGGCATGCAGGAAGCAGCTGATCAATGTTTCTCTCTCATCGATGTTTCTAACTCTCTATCCCTCTCCCTTCCTCTCTGTAAAAAATCAATAAAATATATTTAAAAAAATAAAAATAAAAAAACTGTCAACACCCCAACAGAAACTCTACCCTTTAGGCAGCAACTGCCCGTTCCCCTTCCCTCAAGGACTAATCGTGTCTAGCCCTTCCTGTCCCTATACGTTTGCCTTCCCAGGTTTTCCCATAAGTGGGCTGTTTCCACCCACCTGGCTCTTGTGATGCTGCTATGCAGGCCACTGTGCGAACATGGACGCTCAAGTCCCTGCTTTGGCTTCTTTGGGTCATGACAGGCCCGTAGGGTGGGTAGCCCAGACGCGATTGACTGGGTCACATGGTAATTCTGTTTAACTTCGAGAGAAACCGCCAAACGGTTAATGTTTGCTGTGTTCGATTATAAGGTTGTTTTAAGTCTAAGTTACGTTTGCAACATTCATAAAACTGTTCTCTAAGTAAAAATAATAGGAGGTCCTGACGTATTTCTGAAACTAAATAAAATCTGACTCCCGAGTGGGCAGATGGTGCTCGCTAAGCCCCCAGGAAAGCCACCTCCCTGCCTAGGGTCGCAGTCTGAGCGGGGATGCCGCCCCCCTCTCCCCCAAGGGCCACCGGCCACCCGCCAGGCAATGACGCTGGAAAGGCACCCCGTGGGAGGCAGGGCTGTCCCCATGGATCCCAGTCCCCACTGGACCCCAGGAGGTGGGAGGAGGCTGGGCAGCCGCCAGGGGGCGCAGGGGGAGCCGCCTCCACCAGCCCAGGGGCCAGGCCTGGGCCACCACCTGGGCCGGTTCATCCCTGAAACCCCCAGGTGGCTGCGGGATTCCCAGGTGCATGCGGCAATGGCTAATGATCAGAAAAGTGATATAACCAATGGTGTTGACTGTAGTCTGCTTGTTTCCAAAAACCAATGCGTTACAACGGCGTCTGTGGGAGCCCCTGGGCACACAGCAGGCACCCATGGATGCTTGTGGCAGCACGTTCCTGACTTTTGTTCCCTTCCCTCCGATTTTCAAGTGAGCGCTCTCTCCCTTGATGACCAGGTATTCCTGCCAGTTTGGATCCTGCTGAAGTGTTCGCATTTGGTAGGATGAGTCCACCAGGCCTCCCAGTACAAGCTGGAGAGAAAGCCCGCCTCCTCAGGATGTGACTGTAACTGGGCCAGCCCCACCTGAGGGAGGTCACAGTGTGAGGGGGCCCAGCGGCCTCGCCCCTTTCCCAAGCGCCTGGCTGTGAGGGGTGGGGTCTGATTAGGCTCAAATGAAGTGGGGGTTCGAGAAAAGGCCAACCTCAGTTCCGAGAGCAGCGTACCCAGCGGCGTGCAGGCTGAAGGAGGATTTTATTTTGGTGCCTGAGTGACAGAACTGTGTTCCTGAGGTGTTCGTTTCAACTGTTTTGAGAGTAAACCACACAGAGCCACAGATTTGTGAAATCACATGTGGGGTTTATCCCTAGGACAAAAATCCACAGCTCCCCGACTACCCACCCATCTGTATCCCTGGATTTATGCAGAGTAAGAGGGAGAGCTCCCACTCCCAGCGCAGTGAGCCAGGGCACCCAGCACTTGCCAAGTTGCTTAAATTGCTGGCTTATCCAAGACACAGGAAACTTTTCTGGGCCTGTAATCCAGTGGAGCATGTGTTTAAATATGAAAGAGACCACTGAAGTTCAGAGACAACAGGGAAAGAGGGCCCCACTAGACCAGGTTAGCTTGGCCGTCCACCCTGGGTGAGCCAGCCCTTCGCCTACGGGATTCTGTGGTTTGATTGTTTCCTGGTAAATATCCAGGTGAACTACTCCTTGCAACACACTTAGAAGCCAGGAGGCTAAGCAGCCCCCCACTCCCTTGGGAGAGAAAACAGACATTTCTGGGCAGTCTTCCCCCCCCCCCCCACTTCCATCAGCCCCCATCTTACGCCACATCTTCACAGACGTCGTTCTCAGAGGTGTCAGCCCCTCCCACTCCCCATCCCAGAGGCTTTCTGAAGGCCTGAGTGGCATTAGATTTCCGCAGGTCCACAAACACTGCATCCCAAATAGTGGTTGTGTGTGGCCAAGGGGTTCAGGCCACCCTGTGGGAGCCTGGCCCAGAACAAGGTCTCCTTTCACTTGACCCTCCTTTGCTAGTACAAGGCGGTTTGGCAGGGCCCAGCACCCCATGAGGCAAAGGCTCAGGCCAAGAATAGTCTTCATTCTTCCCAGGAAGCTTTGAAAGGCTCCTAAAGAATGCAGGAAATTGCCGGCCGGTCTCTGCTGAAAACAGCTGACACTTCACTTTGAACATCCTGTGGATTGACCCCAAATCATGGGAACCAGATTTGCTTGAAAGGCAGCAATGTTTTCATTGCAGACACTCAGATAGACCACCTCAAAATTATTTGCAAAGAATGGCATATTTTATAACTCCCACTAGAGGCCCAGTGCACGAATTCGTGCACCAGTGGGGTCCCTCAGCCTGGCCTGCGGGATCGGGCCAAAAACCGGCTCTCCGACATCTCCTGATGGGTCCCAGATTGCAACAGGGCACAGGCCAGGCCGAGGGACCCCACCGGTGCACAATCGGGGCTGGGAAGGGACCGAGGGAGGGTTCCAGGGCATGTCTGGCCCGTCTTGCTCAGTCCTGATCTGCTGGACCCCAGCAGCAAGCTAACCTACCAGTCGGAGCATCTGCCCCCTGGTGGCCAGTGCATGTCATAGTGAGCGGTTGAGAGGCCTTAGCATATCATTAGCATATTACGCTTTGATTGGCTGAATGGATGATGGGACGACCAGACACTTAGCACACTAGGCTTTTATTATATAGGATTACTAGCACCATAAAAAAGCCCACTTCTCCCCAAAGTTACCTTATTTCTATGGTGTGCCCTTTTGTTGAAACACACCTCAGTCAGTAACTCCAACCAGCATCTGTGCATACACAGGGGACCCAGAGCAAGTCGCAGCACCATGCAAACGTCCTGAAAACAAACCATCCCCTAAAACTAGGAAAGCAATTCTGACCTGTGCTGGCCCCACTTTGCCACCTACACAACACTCAAAGGTAATTTCCAGCCCTGGCCAGTGTTGCTCAGTGTTAGTGTTGGCCCAGCACCGAAGGGTCGCAGGTTCCATTCATGGTCAAGGGCATGTACCTGGACTGCAGATTTGACCTTGGGCCACAGTCAGGGCATGTGTGAAAGGTAACTAATTGATGTTTCTCTCTCTCCCCTTTTCACTCTCAAAAAATCAACGGAAAAAATATCCTTGAGGACACACACACACACACACACACACACACACACACACACACACGGTAATTTGGAGTCCAGATACCTCTGCACGTGCAGTCAGAAGTAATCTACACCCCAAACAGCAAGGGACATGTGGCCGTTTTATAGCTGAAGGAATGAATGTTCTGAAGGGATGTCAGAGGCCCAGTTCCCACAGAGCTGGGGTTGGAACCTGGATGACAGGTGGTCCTTAGCATGTGACAGAGGCACACGGTCCCTGGGTCACCAAGCCCAGTTCAAACAGCAGCTCCACCAGTCACCACCTGTCTCCTGGAGAAGTCACTGAACCTGCTTCCACGCTGAGAGAGGATGGCGCTGGCATCTGGTTCTACTGAGGATTAAGTGAAGAGGATGCACATAAACTAGCTCACTGTCCCCAACAGTGAGCATTCAACAGATGGGCAGTTACTATTATTCCCCAAGGAGCAGGGAAAACAACCTGGATGAAATACACTGACTTTTGTTTACATTGCCAAGCTTTTTATTAGAGAGGATTTCAATTAACCTGAGTGGCAGGGAGGACACACAGCAGTCTACACAGGACATCCTTGGAGATTTAACGACTATTTACAAATCCACATCAATGGCTTCCCGAGTGGGATGTGCTAATTCGCCGAGCCTTGAGGGAGTGCCAAACTCTCCTCCACTCTTGCTGCCTTACCCACCACCTTTCCCTTTCCTCTTCCTTCTCACCTATTATCCCCTGAGTTCCATATTCTTAGGTCAGTTTCTACAAGAGGATTTTAAAGGCATGAAAGGTACAGGGAGTCAGAATGGGAAGGTCTGACAAGCTAATGGCCCAAAGGCAGAAGCCTGTGTCTCCTCAGCTCCCAAGATCACACACTGAACTACACAGAGATAAGCCAGATCTAATTCACTGTCAGCTTCCCCTGCCGCCTGTGAACTTGACAATGAAACAATCAGACCTCATCCCACTGGGTGGCAGTAAAACCCTGCCACGTGCTGCCCTAACTGCACTGGGACTTGCGCTTACTCAGTCAACCCAATAATGAGCAAGACAGTGGTTCATTAGCTACTTCAGCTAGAGAGGATGCTTCTGACCAAGGGGACTAGCACTGCTGTGTGCTGGCCTTTCCCCATGCTTACCTGAATGTTACAGTATCACAAACAATCATACAGCAGTTCTCACAAGCCTATGGCAAAAACAGCCCTTCATATGCTTGAAGAGCCTGAAGTCAATCAAAAGGCCCAGGAAAGCTGCATCGCTCCTCTACCAGATTGAAGGAACACCTTAGGCATGACATGGATGGAGACTGTGGAAGTTGTCATAGTGGTAGAATAGAGGTGCCTTATCACAATACAGACTTTCAAAATGGTAACCATGAGAACCTGTTTCTAGAGCAGCAGTACTTCAATAAAAAGAAACACAACACATATACATTCTAAGTGAAACAAACAGAGAAGAGACGCGCTGCAATCGTGGAGCTGACAAATTCAAGTAGAAAAGTTTCTTCCCAAACATACTCGTCTTGTACATCAACTGCAGAACAGTTCAGACCCACACTCTATTACATCACAACATTGTTTATTATGTGACTTTTTTACAATACAAACAAAAAAATACAGAAATGCAATATATGAATACAGCTAAGTGCAGAATGGTGACTTTTTTTTTCTTTTCAAGAGGCCATGATTCCCATTTCTAGTAAAATAAAGAGGCTGCACATGGGTAGAAAGAGGTTGGTCGTTAGCTCCACAATTTTGCCTAGAAATGATCTATAAATGCATTTTCCCCCTGCTACTTACCATAAAATGTAAAAAGGGAATTAAAGGAAAGTTTCCTTGTTGGTTCCTACCATATGAAAGATGCTATATTCTATTTTAGCAGGGCCAATATATGGAAAATACCTAAATTAAATGTTATTACAAAAATGAAGCAGTAATGAGACTCTGGCTAAAGAGGGCACTAAATGAGAATAATATATATTTAAAGAATCCAAAACAAACAAACAAACAAAAAAAGGCTGTTATAAAAAAGCTCTAGGTGCATTGTAAGCATATAGGTTTTTTTTTCCATGTGTATTTTTAAACAATGGAAGTGTCAAAAAATAGGGTCAACTGTGTTAGACTAAATTACATTATAGTATATGCTGCATTGGATGGAACCTTTGTATTGTAATTATTATAGAGAAGCATAGTTTGCATCATATTATGGCAATTTATCCTCAGTGAAAACCTTTCAGAGTCCTTTTATTTTGGAATATCCTGTAAACAGTCAAACCACCAGAACATGATTGTACAATAGTAAAATGTTTTCTTGCATTAAATTGAAGACACCTGTTTAATAAAAAAAGAAAATGTAGGAAAGGTACTTAGAGCTGTTAGTTTCTAAGTACACAACACCCTAGACAATTCAAGGCATCTGAATCTCCATCAAGAACAAAAAAATAATAATAATTTTTGTCATGCTGTTAAATCCATCATTAAGAATAAAACTGGTGCAAATTGGTCAAACGGATCCAACAAACACTGATGTCCAAGCTGGCATATTGGCAACTAATACGTAACTGGTGGTCAATAGAGGGTTTAAAAGATCTTCCCTTTCTTCTTGTTCTTTTCCAAGGTTCTAAATGATTAAAGAAAATAATCAAAATGATTGACTACATTATAAACAACGAATGGTAGCAATAACTAACCCAACTACAACTGTGTTGGATTTTCAAACACTACTTTTTCATTTGAAAAATTAAAAGAGTAAACAAGGAGGACAATGCTAGTCCATAATAGTATTTTCTTAGGCAATCAAATATTTGACAAATAAATACAGTAAACATATGACAAAAACCAATTTTCAATATATGAGAACAATTCTCTAAATAGTGCAAATTTTAAAAAATCAACTGGTATCTAATAGAGTATCCTTTTCTCCTATAGCCATTTGTATTCTGAAATGCATTTGCTTTCACAAATATATTTTCCTCCTCCTTGGAGAAAAAATTAATTGAACAAATGTCTCATCTTAAAAACATTTAGCAGTGAGGGTAAATTGTAGAATCCTTACAACATTTCAACTTATTCAGTTTTAAATGAAACTAATGAGGGGGGAAGAAAAAGCCAAGGTACAAATATTACTGAGTTTTTAATAAAGACCGCAAAACTTGTTAACTGCAGTAGGAATTAATATACCCAAAATTTTATCTTAAGAATTTTACCTAAATAAATAATTTCAACACAATTAAAACATACCTCTGACTGCATAAAACATCTTTAGATCAGTGTTTTCTATGCTGACTAAAAACTGAACACAACCATTAGTCCGATAATTGGAGTGAGAAGGTAAGAAACTGATTATGGTGAGTCAACTGGGCAGAATGTTATGAACCTACTAATTTAGTTATGAAGACTGTTAAATCATGCAAAATGTTTGTAGTGAAAAAAATTGCCATTATATTAGATTATATTCATCTATATAAAAATATTTGTCCATTAAAATAATTGTGCTTAGGATGTATAAGGGGTGATGTCTTTTAAAATGCTATCCTAATTTTTTTTAATAAATAGGAAAATAATTCTTTAAAACATTACTAGACATTTCTTGGGAGTTAGTTACCTTGAAGAGTTCTGTTGTTCTAAAATACGCTGCTGGGCTTCCCAGTTGGCTTTCTCATCTTCAAACTGACGGCGTTTTTCCTCTAATTCTTTGTGCTGTGCTTCCAAATTCTTTTTCATTTGCTCATGGCGCCGTTGGAGCTAAATCACAGCACGACATATAAAATAAAAGTGGTTAAGAACTCAGGAGCAAAAGTGCGTTTCATCCATCCTAATGTTAAGAGTGTGAGCACTGAGTTCTTGTGCTATAAATACAGAGCACCATCTGGAAAGCACTAGGATTCCTCTTCCTATAGGACTTGTGACCTCCCCAAACAGAGGCCCAAGAGAATAATCTTGAGAAATTGGGGAAAGTGCTACAAACTTATGGTGTGTAGCACACTTTCTAACAGCAGACATATCCTATCTCATTTTTCATTACTCACAAACATGTAGGAAGCTCACGAGGGAAGACGCCAATGTTCCCTCCCACTGTACAGATAAGCAACAGACTACAGGTTTAAGTCCGATGCCATGGTCATTATCCAGAAAGTGGCAGAAAACCAGGATTTGAACCTGTCTCCTAATTCAAGGTTCAGAAAGCTGACATTAGTGGGAAGAAAGCAGAGAGATATGGCTTACAGTATTAGGGGAAATTTGGCCCAGATCTCTTTAGAGGTAGGCCCTTTAATGCTAAGAAAGGTTTCATCCTTCAAAAGAGTGAGTTAAATTTCTCAAAACTCTGATAATTACTTTTCTTATTCTAAATATATGGAATAGCTTATAATTTCATTTTTCATAACTTACTCATTATAACTAATAACTCATAACTATTCTGTCTTTCTACCAAATATACTATGTCCACTTACATAATGAAGTATATATTTTATAGAAACATAGTGCTTGCTTTTATTTCTCCATTTTATTACATTAGAGTATTATATTCAATTTGGAAAAATATTTATAAAAGTTCTATTATCTTTGAATTTTATGAACAATATTATTCTGAAAAGGAATAGTGTGTCGTAAGAAGTGGAACTATTAGTGTGATTACCTCAGCTTCAGAGTCCTTCAGTTTCTGAACTTTTTCTTTGACCTTCATCTCAAACACCTGCTCCATCTCCATCTCCATCTTCTTCATCTTAGCTACATGCTCCCTTCTTTCTTCTTCCATTTGTGCCAGAGGGCTCCTGTTATGAACATGAAGAATAATCATTACACATCCAGAAATAAAAAGTTAACACAAAACTGAGTGATCAAAACAAATGAGATACTGTATGGCATTACTAAAATCTCTTTCTGTTTCTTGAAAATAAGTTTCAAATGATTTTTCAATTATTCTGACACCATGTAAATAACATTGAACACAGATCTGAAGTTCCATAAATGCATTAAAAATTCTTTATAAATTTTAATATTTATAAATATTTATAATCTAGAACTTCCACAAAATTTCTTATCTAAACTTAAATCTCTAGTAAGTAATTATTATGAAAATAGATCTAAAAAACAAAGGCAACTGTTAGTAGGATGTTTCTCTAAACCTAGTGCATATCTAACCTAAAGATAACCTATTAAATAAAGTGTAGAGGGAAAATGAAAAGGAAACATTTCAAAATGCATTCACAGAATGGGAAACTAGAAAAAAATTATTTCATTTTGTACTTTCTTTAAACAAGATTAAAACATGAAAAAAGGAATTGAGTTAATAATATATGTAGAATACTTTTAGTTCTACAAATCTCCAAGTATTACAATCTCTAAGACAACTACTGACATAATTATACTGTTAACAATAATTCAAACTTATTTTGGTAACTGAAATGATGTGCTGGAAATGACCACCAGTCAATACTACACCACTCTTCATTTAGACATGCAGAGCATTTTTAGTCCACTTTGGTAACTTTGATGCTCTTGAAAATTTATTCCACCTAACACAAATATTTCATTTCTTAATTTTTCAAGATTGATAACAATAGTGATAAAAACAAATACACACACACAGAGAATCCGAAGCAAATAATTATCTTAATAATTATTTTAGTATGTCAGAAAATAGACACAAGCATAAACAAACGTAGTTCAGTATTCCGCTGACATTCAAGTCCACAGGCTAAAATCTCTGCATAATTTTGTTCAAAATTCTTATGTTGAAAAAAAAAAAATTCTTATGTTGAAAAATAACACAAATGAGTTTAATGTAAAGAGTAGGATATTTATAGAATCGAGAGAAAGCCAAAGTATCGGTTACCTACTACAGCCCCAGCGAGGAGAGCAAAGTGAGCTCTGTGGCTTTGAGGAGCTCTGAACACTATTCAAAACACTGGGACAACTGAAGGGGCAGGCTCTTCTCTGACTCTGTTGCTAAAACATGTTGACTTGGCCTCCACAAAAACAGGCTTTGACCATTGAATTTTACATTTTAAATCGGTGAGTTTTATTTCAAAAAGTGATTTAAAAATTAAATCATGGCTGAAAAAGAAAATCAGGTCTTAAATATCACCCATAACTCCAAGGGTAGTTACTAATCCTGACCTGACACTATGAACATGCTGATTCTCTCCTTAGGAGGCTGCCTATTTCTGACCCTTACAGCACTCTTCTCTATCAAGGAGGACAAGAGAGCTAAATAGAAAATACTGAAAAAGAGCAACAGGACAGAATATAGGTGACTGCTTTTTCTTAGCAAAACAGGAAGGACAAAAATGTGATATACTGCTGTGATCAAGATGAGCTGTTTTTGCAGTTAGTGTAAATTAGAATAAAATGTTATTTGACGAAAGGAGATTTCTTCACTAAAAGAAAACTTACAAATATGCAGTATAGTTTAACAATTAAGCAATGAAACCAAAGTCCTGAAAATGAAACTAAGCCAAACATTAACTTAGAATAAGAACCTGCATTCAAAAAGTGAGGTCAACAAATAATAAAATTTTAAGTGTAAATGCCATTATTATTTCATTAGAGGCTGATGAGGTCCTTTTTAATAATATGTTTCTTATGTTATGGCATCATATCTCTTGGGCATAGAGCAAATGAATACCCCCAAATGACATGGCAGCCTTAGTCAATTTGGCTCAGTGGATAGAGCATTGGCCCACAGACTGAAGGGTCTCGGATTCGATTCCAGGCAAGGGCACATACCTGGGTTATAGGCTTAATCCTCTCAGTTGGGTGCTTGGGAGAGGCAAACAATTGATGTATCTCTCTGTCTCTACCCCTCCCTTCCACTCTCTCTAAAAATCAATGGAAAAATATCCTCAGGTGAGGACTAACAACAACAAAAAAATTACATGCCAAATGTGTGTGCACACGCACACGGGAGCATTTTTCTGGTAAGAGGGTCCAAAGGTGCTGTCAGATTTTCAAAAAGGGTGTTTATCAATAACCTCACTTCTTCCACCTCCTAAAACCTTTTAGTCTAGAAAAGAAACAATCTAATAACTATTTTTGAAGTGACAGTCTTAATAACTGAATATATATGTTTAAGCAACTTACATTATACAACAATATTGCTGTGATTTGAAAACAAATATTCAAGACTGTAAATATATTTAAAAATTTTAAATTCAGATAGAATTGTGATTTTAAAGTTAAATATATATATATTCCTACTTATAAAAACCTATCTATAAAATGCTCTTTTAATTTTATCCCTGGGAGGAAATAGGCAATTCATATAAATTTAAAGAATTCATAGCATAATTTGCATGTAAAAAGACTATCAGTTTACCAAGAGTAAACATTGTTATATAGATTCTTATTTAATTAACTCTGGGAGAAAATATAACACTTTTATAGCAGAGAAATATGCTATAATGTTTTGAAATTTGCTTTTAAGGTAAAAATTTATATATTAAAAATCCCTACATACTAAATCTGCTGTCTTTGGAAAAACAAATAGCCACTTACATGCCTTCATATGTGTCATATCTAAAAGAACAAAAAATACAGAAACTTAGCATATGTAAAGTGAACCACACCAGAAAGCAGCAATTAAAGGCAAATTCATAGATTTTATAATTAAATAAAGTATGTGCCCAAAAATAAAAGCTTATGGCAAAATTTGTTAATGTGATTTTATTTCTTTTCCAAAATTCTGTTAGTACTTACTATCCCAAATTATAAATATAAATACGCTGTGCAAGTATCTTCTTATAGCCTGCTCAAATTTCTAAACCTATTTAAATATGCGTACTTTCAAAAGAAATTTTTATTATTTCACATTTGAGATATTTTAAATATTTCACCTTGCAAAAATATGACTCCTGACCAAAAAAATTTGATCTTCCAGTATTATATTTACAAAATAGTCACATATATTTAAAAATGGAATTTTTGACACCTCTCACTAGTCAAAATCATCTTTCAAATCTCTTTAATTTTTAAATAAATTGCCACCCTATTTCTAGTCATCTTTACTAAAGTGGCATTTAGAAGTAATACAAAATTATGCTTACTATGTAGAAAACACGGGAAAAAGGATTACTTGTCATAAGATTTTTTTCAAATAAAACCTTTTTTATTAGATGGCTAGAAAAAAACACACATTACATTACATTACCTGCCTACTTCTTAATGGGAAACTCTTTTTCACACTCAGATACATTAAAAATTACAAACTTAAACTTGTCAGAGAAATTTAAAAGAACTCAACCAAAGAAATAAAAAGGCTTGAAGATTTTTTTTTTAAAGAAAGGCTATGACATAACTTGAATATCACACTAAATCCCCAAAGATATAACTTGGCTTTTTCTAGAGTTCTCTTTAAGGGGCTCTAACTCCTAAAAGCCACCAGATGACTCATCCTTTCACATGTCCAATAAGAGAGTCACAGCAGGAGGTAGCCAATTGATGTTTTGCTCTCACATCCATGTTTCCCTCTCTCTAAAAATCTGGCTAGGACCATTAACATAACAGAAAAACACATTTCAGACATACAAGCCAAATATTTTTATTTTTAATCCATGGTTCCATAAATTCTACAGTCCGCCCAAAACTGTCTCAGAAAATTAAATATAAGATGAATCAACTTAATTTACTACCTAATACTTAACTTTTAAAAAATTAGCTTATTGACTTTTTTTTTTAAGTCAACTTGAATGTTTTATAAACTGCTAACATTTTCAAGCCAATGGATAAAACTTCCAAGTGACTTCTGTAAGATTCAGTACGTGTTATTCAATAAAGCATTAAAACCTAACTTAACATAGCAGATCAATATCTATTCTAATGTCAGCCATTCTCCAGTTGGAAGAAATACATTTCCAATAGAATTCTACTTTTAATGTTTTCACCTGGGGTATAATTTAACTCAAGTAATCAATCCACACCGGAATCCTGTATATGCAGAAGAATTTTTAACAACACTGTTGTAAGTTTTACTATTTTTCTCTGAATTACACCTTACCTGCAACTAACAAAAAAAATATCCCAGTACTACTTTAAAAGCCTTGTATCTGAAATATGGAAACAAACAATTCCTTATTTTTAGGACATGAACAAATGTTTAAAAGAAGAAAATTAAACATTAAGTGCATACATTTAATGAAAAATACGTAGATAGCACATTTCCCTTTAACATATAAAATTATAAGTGGATTTACCTATGTTTTTCTTTAAACAGTTATAAAACATTTAAGCTAGTGAAATGCATTTAAAAGAAATTAGGAGCCCAGCAGGCGTGGCTCAGTGGTTGAGTGTCAACCTATGAACCAGGTCACGGTTCAATTACGTGTCAGGAACATGCCTGAGTTGTGGGCTCAATCCCCACTGTGGGGCATGCAGGAGGTAGCTGATCAATGTTTCTCTCTCATCACTGATGTGTGTGTCTCTTTCTCTTTCTCTCTCTCTCTCTCTCTTCTTCTGATTCTCTGAAATCAATAAAAATTTATTAAAAAATAAAATAGGATTGGATCACTTCATAAGTTACATGATTGTCAAAATTATTAAGCTGTATACCTGAAACTAATATAAAATAATGTTGAATGTGAACTATAATTGAAAAATTCAATGAAACAAAAATATAAATAATTGAATGGCCTTTTAAAGGATATATTAAAATAAAATAAAATGGATAGGATTTTATTAACATTTACTAACAATAATTATTAACAATCCTTACATTTTTTGTGATAAAGTTGATAATTTTGCTAAAACAAATAAAAGTCTTGCCTTTTCTCATGTGCTGAACCTTACCTCAAATATTTTAAGTATTTAAAAATTGTATTTTAAATATTTAAAAATTGTTAAATATATTAACCAAATCAATTTTTCCTAGAAGTCAATGTTTTGCAAAGCATGAATTACTAATCACCTATATCAGAATTACTCAGGGTGCTTATTAAAAACTAATAATAGCCCTAACCGGTTTGGCTCAGTGGATAGAGTGTCAGCCTGTGGACTGAAAGGTCCCAGGTTCGATTCCGGTCAAGGGCGTGTACCTTGGTTGCGGGCACATCCCCAGTGGGAGGTGTGCAGGAGGCAGCTGATCAATGTTTCTAACTCTCTATCTCTCTCCCTTCCTCTCTGTAAAAAATCAATAAAATATATTTAAAAAAAAAAAAAAACTAATAATAGACAAACATGGTAATTGACCATACCTTCGCTACACCTCCCATCAGCTAATCAGCAAGATATGCAAATTAACTGCAAACAAAGATGGCGGTTAATTTGCATACGTAGGCACGAAGTGGCAGAGTGAAGATTGAAGATGGCAACAGGCCTCTAGTTAAAAATATAAACTCAGGCCAATCCCCCATCTACCGAAACAGAATCTCTTGCTAAATGATTGAACCCAGAAATTTACCTTTTTAAAAATCACCCTCACAAGATCCTTGAAACCAGAAAACCTAGAAATTGATCACTAAAGTTTCTCAAAGAAGCATGCTAATAGCATAAGAAGAAATTCAAAGTTAAATAAGAAATTAGGGACTATGACCCAAATATCATTAAGGAAATATGAAAGAAAATAAACACAGGTTTTAAAAGAGAACTGCTTTGTGTGCTTTCTTCTGGAATGTAAAGGCCATGTGGAGACATAACTAAAAAAGGAAAAAGGAACATTTTCTTTCTGTTCCATTATGAGGGATGCTGGACACTATAAAACACAGTAATGGCTATTTTGAAAACTTGCCTTTCTCATTATTTATACAGATGATCCTTCAGATTATCCTTGAATGGTAGATAACACCTGGCTACAAATGTACATACTATAGTGAAAATAGTCTTTATAATACTTATGATATTCAGCAATTCCAAGTTTAAAAAAAAAAAAAAGGCACAGACATTGTTACCAAGAACTACCCAGGTTAACTCACCATGTCTTCACACACCTCTTTCCCCATCCCATCACAAACCATGCAGCCAGATATCTGCACTAAGTAGGTGAAGCTACACACTGGGTAGTCACTCACACGCTCCAAGAAATCCAAACCCAGCCAATTTACTCCATGTAAATACACAATAGGAACAGAGAAAGTAGAGAAGGTAACCAAGACCAGAGTCATCTAAGTATTCTTTTTGTTTGGTTCTCTCCCTTGTTTCTATATAATCTGTTAGTGAAAACTCTGCTATCAAAAAGGCTTATTTAAAAAAGACATAATAAAAGGTAGAAGCTCTATGTGAAGTCTTTTTAAAGAGACAATTAGATGCTTATCTTACAAGCATTATGGGTTAAGAGATCTTAATAGTAACTTTTCTCTTGCCTTTAAAAAAAAAAAGGAAGTATTTTCTAAAGGAGCTGTTTAATTTCTAATTGTCAATCTATTAACTGTGTGGTACACAGATTACAAAAATGGCAAATGACCAAGAGAATGAAAGGTTCTTTCTCTTAAGAAACAAGGTAACAACACTTCCTTCAACAATTGAATAGTAAAATATAAAACTGCCAAAACAAAGTTTAACATAAAATTCTGCTGTTGTGCATAAGTAAAATCCCAGTTTTCTACTGAGTAGCCAGGAGATACTTGATGAAAATAAAACAATATAATTATATACGACATAATACCTTTTCTGATGTATACTTACTTAGTAAGCTGTCCTTTATTCTTGTTATTATCAACTCCATTATAAGTCACAGCTGCCAATTTTCTGCTCCGGTAGTTCTCATAGTGTACATTATTAGTGACATCTTTCAAGTCCTGCATATGTGTTCTGTCATAAGTAAGTAACAGATCAAGAGTTTGCTTTTATTAAAAAGCAGAGCAAGATACATGCACTAACTTGACACCAATGGAAATTTAGGTTCCAAATGAGAATTTAAGAGCCATAAATCCCCTCAAAGCACTTACTAAAGATGACATTTCCACATAAGAGTATTTAATTTTACACTACAGTAAGTCCTCCCTTAACATCATTGGTAGGTTCTGCAACTTTCCAGGCTAAACGATACAAACAAGAGTTAAGTTCCTACGGCTTCTCAACATCATAACAAAACAGCATTGAACAAAATGACATTATTCAAGGATCTGCTGTATGTATTTTACTAGAGAAGGGAAAGCAGATTAGCTTCTACGGACGCTCATAAAACCTGAAAGAAATCCTTTTCTTTTAGCAGTATTAACATGAATTTTTACTAAGGTAATAAACTCACAGGGACACTTTAGATCACATATCAAGATGAATTTAAAGTGGGGAATTTAAATTTGTTTATTCAAACTGTCCAATGAATGTGGTATCTTGGCTAAATGAATGTTTGCTTGCAGCATTTCCATAATATATAAAATCAATACATATAAAATAAACTGCGCAATACATCAGACAATGTCATCATTCCTTAATGATTCGAAATGCTAAAGACACCCTGAGCTGCTGCATGATTTCCTTCCACAAATGCAGTTTCTTGGATGTGTGTGGTGTGGAGGTCTCTGTATCATTCGATCCTCCCTTCCTCACCACTCCACCACTTTACCAAAACTCCCTTCTGGGAGACAGACAAAGGTGTACTCTGTTTTTATTCTTCCCAATATCCATGAAACATTTACTATCACTCCCCCCTTTGTGATTAGAATGTGATGTTAAATTACTGATTTAATTCCTACTATCTGACATTCCTATGCAGTTCTCTGAGAGTTTACTGCCCCTGGCTCTAAGTCTGGGTTTTCCATGTCTCCTTTCTCTTTATACTCTGCTCTTTGATGACTTTATCCTCTCTCTGGCCACCATAGTTACACCTAAAGCTCTATCCCTCTCCACTTCAGTAAAGCCAGGCAGCTTATTCCAAGCAAACCAAGTGGTTGAGAATAAATAGCTCATGCTAATTTGTCACTGATTTTCCAAACTTATAGTTCCATTGCTGTGGGAGCTCTCTTCTCAGCCTTTGAATCAAGGCACTCTAACTCATTACAGTCTCTCCTTGGCTGTCACTCAATTTTTGGTTCCAGTGTATCTTATAGGTGACACCATATAACCTCTTCAACTATAAGTTCCCTTTTACAAGAAACATGCCTTCAAAACCTAGCCTTCTCTTCCACTTTTCCCAAGCTTTTCACATTAAAAAAAAAAGCAAAAGTTTTTTTTTTCAACTTTCCATACCTCTTTCAGTGTTAAAACCTCAACTGAAAATACAGTGATAGACTTTTTTCCTATACATCCCTAGCCACACAGCTTATTTTGTATTTTTGTGAATGACTTTAAAATCCTGGTGAAATAATCCAAGTTGTCTCCATGCACTACTTACTTTAGTGCTAGAATGAGACACCAGTTTAAACTAGCTACATTTATGGAAGGCAAAACAAATCTGTCCAAGTCTAACTTTATTTACGGAAAGAAAAAGCTTGTTTTCATCATTACTTACACTTACCTTATCAACATATTTCTTAGAATTGTGAAATCACAATGTTCACCATTTTCAACTATAAAAGAAATAGACCACATGTATTATTTCCATTAACTGCAAGCTTTTCAGTGAAAATCTCACAGAAAAGTGGGGGTAACAACAATAAAAGAATATGCAAAATAGCTTAGACAAATTTTTCACTAAGGATTTGTTTTCCTCTGTGCCATTGAGTGACAGCTACCACTGGCACAGTCCCAGGGAAAAGATGCACTCAAGGGTTTTCTTTCAGCACCAGCTACCAAATCCTGGCCCCACTGCCTGGGCAGGACCTGTGAAAGTGCTATCATTCAGGGTTAACACGGTAACACAGTACTTAACCTAAGGGCATGCCTGGCAAGCACAGTGTAATACTGCTTTACTGTAGTTTAATCTTCAGTGATCAAATATATACATCTAACAAAATTAGCTCTTCAGAGCAACTTTGCGAAGTTGAAAAGGGAGATCATATTTTTTCCTTTATTGGTAGAGAATACGTTTACTCCATGATAAAATGCATTTTAAAAGTTTAGTGGTGGGAGAGTAAAAGGGGAATGTCTTTAGAAACCCCCTTATAACTTACAGGAACATATTTAGGGGGGAGAAACCACTAAAACTAGAGATATCAAGTAAATTCTTCATCGCAGATTCAAGGGTTGTACAAGCTCTAAAGCCTCTGCTTAGCAACTGCAAGTAATCTGGGTTAAGGGCTGGGTACGAGTATAGTTCATTGGTGGGGGAAGCCACTGGTAAGGACAGTAACTTGGAACAATACCCTAAAAATTACAGAATTTTTCATAGTAGTAACAAGTAGATAAAATAATCATGACTCGCCCTAACCGGTTGGCTCAGTGGATAGAGCGTCGGCCTGCAGACTGAAAGGTCCCAGGTTCGATTCTAGTCAAGGGCATGTACCTTGGTTGTGGGCACATCCCCAATAGGAGGTGTGCAGGAGACAGCTGATCAATGTTTCTAACTCTCTATCCCTCTCTTCCTCTCTGTAAAAAATCAATAAAATATATATTTAAAAAAAAAATAATCATGACTCAATCTTTGTTCCAAGTTACTGTAACACAGAAGACTTAAATCTTTCTATTAGGTTAAACCAGTAATAATAAATACAAACTTAGGGAAATGCATCTTTTTGCCAGTGGACTTCTGAGATTTGATACTATAGCTAAGATTTTATTGATGTTTAAAACTCTTTACAAAATGAGTAGAGGATCTCTTGATAATGATCCCCGCTGAAGATAAGATGCCTAAAGAGGGAGCTTCTGTCTGAGGAAAGGAGACTGTGAATGCTCTCACTGGGCTTATGAAAGTTGTTCTCACTCATTTTTGAAGATCCTAGACCCAACTGAGACTCAGATAAAAGTGAGAGAGGCCTTTTCTCCAAAACTGTTTTCAATTTCAGAAAGGGTATTAAATTCCTCAGAGGCAACGTTTGGATCCCAGGTAAAGAACCCTGCACTGTACTCATGTGTTCAAACCACAAAACAGAATAGACCTAATGATGGGGCAGAGGTGGGAGGGTGGCGCACTGACAAGTGACTTCTGAGTATGTGTTAGGGTTTAACACATATCTGCCTGACTTAGGAGGACACAAGATCTGAGAAACTGGAATGTTTGAGAAAATGAGACTAAATAAAACAATTCACAACTAACTCTGACAATCTAAAATATATCAATACAGTGATCATATTATACTACTTACTATAAATACAAATTTTTATCACTTTTTTGAGCTCTTATAGAAAGTCATTCACTAAAGAAAACCTTACCTTCAGCAACACCCCAAGGATACTGCCTTCCTCTGACCCTTTTGCCATTAACTTCAATGATAGTATTACTACCTACCACAGCAAGAGGTAAACGGTCCTATAAAACAAAGTATTCTTGTTCAAATACATCTCTGTAGTCCTCACAGGTCAAGAATAAAAGTTATATTACTCAAGAACAGATTGGTAAAAAAATTACCTTGATAGTTTCTATATTCACTTTCATAGGGCATTCAATTACTATTTAGTAAACTGCCATATCATGGTATTCTTAGCAATGTAAACAATGAATAACGTATTTTCTCTAAAAATTTTAGAATACTAAAGCAGGTACTGATCAAATTATTTGTAAAAAAATCATTCCAAAAAGAAGCTGTCCCATATTGAAAAACTAAAAAGGGTAAAAAATATATTGGCAAATTGAGGGGGAAAATGAGGCTTGTGACTAGCCTGCCTACCTGATCACAAAGCGAACCTAATAGCCCTGGAGGCAGGAAACATTACACTCGCTAGACTATACATCTGGAAGTCCAAATCTGGGGCCCACATCTGTATTCATCCAGACCAGATCAGAATACAGTCTTTCAAATTTCTTGTAGCTCCCAGAGTATATAAGAATATATAAAATATATGGCTATTTTTATAAAAACTCAGAAATTCTTTATTGGTAAAGTATTTCATTATTCCAAGATAATTATGTGCTTACATAATGCCATTTATAAAAACCTTTTTAGTTTTTAGGTCCAGCGTACTTAGGAAACCACTATAAATTAAAAATACAAAAAATTATGATGGTATAGATTTTTGGTTAGTTTTTATAAAAGAACAAAAGCGAACATATTTTGTCTGGCTGTTAAAACAAAGATTGAGCATAACAGTGCTTAAAAACAAATCCTCTCGCTTCTCATTACCTGGTTTTGAGGAGGGAAATTTTATGAAACCAGTTAATTGAAAACCATATGAAGACTGGAATTATATTATTCATCCCTCTATTCCACACAATGCCTTATTACATATAATAGTCACCAAACGGAGTTAATTGCAAAGTTGAAGTCAACAATGAATAATCTCCCAACTGATATTGTTGTGGATATTATAGTGTTTTTTAAGGCCCCAAAACATTTTAATATATGTATGGGAATGAACCTACCTTTATCTTTTTAACAAGCTTATTTTCTTCTTCATCATCTGTCTCTGGAAATTCATATATTTTAATTTTATGTTCTTGGATTTCTTTCATTATCTAAAATGGAAGAGGAAATTAGCAAAAAAGCACCACACATAATGAGTACATTAACTTTATTTTTATTATACTCATCTTAAATTCCTATGAGCCCGCAGCTTTAGGTCCTTGACTGTTTTTCAATAATGTAAAAACTGTCATCTAAAAACAAAGTACTATGCTGGTCTTTACCACTGCTGAAATCCAATTACTTCAGAAGTGTTAAAGTAATGTGGTTATAATACCAAAAGAGTCTAAACATGAGGTGAGATTCCAGAAAGGGCTTTCTCTACTATAATGGCTGTAGGTCATTTATTTACAACTAGAGGCCCACTGCATGAAATTCGTGCATGGGTAGGGGCCCTAGGCCTGGCTGCGATCAAGGCCTATCTGTGGGGAGACCAGTGGGGTGATTGGGGGCCCCCCACTGGCACCCACCTTGGCTGGCCTGGGGCCTGTGGGCAGCTCCTGCATTGAGCATCTGCCCCCTGGTGGTCAGTGCATGTCATAGCAACCGTTCGTTCCACCGGTCATTCTGCTGTTCGGTTGATTTGCATATTAGGCTTTTATTATATAGGATGACTGAGATTCTTTTTCTAGATAAAGCTCTCTTCAACTGTTTTATTCGGCTGAATCAACAATGCTTAAACTCACCTAAAATTTTTAGAAGACTTTGGCTAAGGTAAGTAAAACTAATTACAGTATTGGCTTCAGTAGAAAAAATTCTACACCATCAGAACATATCCTTGCATGTAAATGTGCATAAACACAAATCAAGGAACAACAGATACAAGATTGGGCAAGCACAAGGAGAAAATATGCTCTGGAAATAATGAAGCGAAGGTATTAATGAGGAGAATGCAAAAAAGAGAGAGATAACTTAATAACATCAGAAATAACCCACTTCAAATTAAATTATCTTGTCCAAAATTATTCTAAATTCTAAACAAAATATAGATATCCAAATATTGTTCAACTACTGGCCCTATTCAAATTCACAACAAACCACTAACATACCTAGAACTAGCTAGCTCCCTACCTGAACTGGTATTTCAGTGCTATTCTCACTGCAAAGGGTCCCCAGCAGCAGTAAAAGGATCCTAAATAAAATGTGTTAGATGGTTACTATACTAAGAGGAAATAAAATTGCCACTGGGAAAAAAACCACACACACAAAAACAGAACCACACGTTTTACAATTGAGGTTATGTATCTACATAGAAAAAAACATGAACTAAATAATAATGTGTCAAATGCATGACTAGAAGAAAAAAAGAAACACTAAAAGCTGGCTCTAAGAACAGAGGTTGTGTATTTAAAGGACCTGAATAAACATCTTCAAAATACCAAAGCTAAAGCCCCACCTTAATCTATTGAACCAACTGGTAGAGATACAAGCCAATAACTCATTTTGAAAAAGTTCTCCAGATGAGCTTGATAGGCACACTGGGTTAAGAACTATTATTTTTAAGCATATGAAAAAAAAAATTGTACAACCACTACAATGCAACTGATTTGGAAGTAGAGATCATTGCTTGCTCATCTTTTTTAAGTTCTTAGTACTACTGTTCCAAATCAAGATACATTAAAATCAAGACAGAGGGGAAGAAATGCATATGATTAGTATTTGAACTTAGAAATAGCACATTCCAAATCAAGATACATTAAAATCAAGACAAAGGAAAGAAATGTATATGATTAGTATTTTAATTTAGAAATAGCACATTATACAGTAAAAATGAGAGTGATAGAAATGCCAAATATAGTAAAAATGTATTAAAACAGTCTCAAAATCTAAATAGCTTTAACAAGCAAAATTCAACAGGTTTTTGTTTTTTAATAGGTTTAAGATATCCTCAAATTTATATTGAAAAAGGTGAAAAAATAAGGTTTCTTGTTACAAAGAGAACTATAAGGAAAATAAGATATAATTAACTCTAAGATCTATTTTAAAATATTATACAAAACAGCTGCAATTTAAAAGACAGAACATTGGCCTAAAATTAAAAAATAGCTATTGGAATAGAAGAGTAATTCCAGAAATTGACCCTACATTTCATAAAATATACATACAAACCAAATACAACGAGGAAAAAATAAACTCCTGACTTAAAAAGTGTTCAACTTTTATAGGAAATTAAAAATTAAAGAAATTATTAGGTACCACTGTATTCTAAAAATTTTTTTCTGAATAAAATGACAAACAGTGCTATCAAGGCACTGAAATAAATACACCCATTACAGAAGAAATTTGACTGTTTTATTGGGAAAGCACCATGACAAAATGAGGGGGGAAATATAATCATGTTCTTTCAAAAAGTAATATTCTTGGAAATTCATGAAATTAATTCTAAAGTGTGTGGGGAGGGATGCTGTTGAAAGCTATACAGAAACATCTAAAATAGCCTTAAGCGACAAAGGTTAAAGGTACCACGATAACAGAGAAGAGCTTTCAGGAAAAACTAAGGCAGAGGATTATTTTCAAGAGTTACTTGTAATACAGCACAAACAACCATATGGAAAAGTAGCAAGAGAAATACACTGTAACACATTAGACTGAAAATGTGAAAAACTACAAATTACGTGAATGGTATGAGAAAGCCAGGAGTTAAGTGCATTCAGCCTACCTGTTTTTTAAACTGTTGGCACTCCTCTGGTGTGAGTGTGTCTGCTTTGGCAATAAGTGGGATGATGTTCACTTTTTCATGCAAACGCTTCATAAACTCAATATCCAATGGTTTAAGTCTGAAATACACAATATTTAATATAACTGAATTTTAAGTTTGGAAAAGCAGATTCTTCACACCCCCAAATGCTAATTTAAATACATTGGAACTACTTTAGTTAGTTGCCAGACACACTCTCTAAAGAAGTGCTGGGATACTAGTGGTTATAATAGCAATTATCTACCACTGAACAAAGAAAATGAAGCAACAATAGCTGAAATCAAAAATTACCCTGGGGTGAGGTTGGGGGTGAGGAGAGGGCACTGAAAATACATTGCTGGAACAACTCATAATTACTCCAGGAAAAAAGGAAATCCAGGGACTACCCATATAAGATAGGCCCTTATTCATGTATCAGACTGCCTAGAACTTCAGCCTGCAGTGAGGAGGGGATTGACAACTCTCTACATAAAATTTAGTGTCATATTCTTTCACTTAATGCATACTAAGTAGCACATATGAATGGACAAAACTTTGTTCCATTTCCAAAAATAGTTAAGCTGAGAAACTATTCAAAAACACATTTTATACATCAGAAATATACATTTTGAACTCCCATTCCTGTGACAAACAATGAATGGCCCAAAGCCACTACACATCATTTGAATTATATCAAAAAATTTTTGCTTAAAAAAATCTTATTTCCCATGCAATTTTAAGAAGTATATTTCCCCCTGGGAAACAGAAGAAATGTGATTTCATGAGAATTACAAAATCTTGGAGAGAGCCCAAAAGACCTAAAACAGTGGTTCTCAACCTTCTGGCCCTTTAAATACAGTTCCTCATGTTGTGACCCAACCATAAAATTATTTTCGTTGCTACTTCATAACTGTAATGTTGCTATTGTTATGAATCATAATGTAAATATCTGATATGCAGGATGGTCTTAGGCGACCCCTGTGAAAGGGTCATGCGACCCACAGGTTGAGAACCGCTGACCTAAAATAATAAAACTCAATACAAACTGACCAATTTTTATTGATTCAACCTCAGATTAAGATTTTACTCTGTCCGTCTCCAGGAAAAAAACAAACATAAAAACCCTTACAAGTTAAACTGGAATGATTAAAAATGTATAAATTCAGGGAGCAGCTAACAAGAAATCATAAAAGGCCATAGTGTGTGTGTTGTATTTCTGAGATTACTTTTTTTAAAAATTGATTTTGGAGAGGGAGGGAGAGGGAGAGACAGAAATATAAATGATGAGAGAGAATCATTGATCAGCTGCCTCCTGCACGCCCCACACTGGGGATCCAGCCCATAACCCAGGCATGTGCCCTGACCAGGAAATGAACTGTGACCTGGTTTATAAGGTTGATGCTCAACCACTGAGCAACACTGGCTAGGCAATGTTACTTTTTTGAGCCTTTTGAGATAATTTTTGTGCTTTCTTCATAGTAGACAAATATTTGAAATAAAAGAAATATTTGTACCACTACAATCTGACGGCAAAAAATGGTAAACTACATAATTAAGGCTTTATATAGTGATAAAGCGAAACCAAGACAGTGATAATGGGCAAAGATGGAGAAAGAAGCAGGAAATAGAAGAGAAAGGTACTCTTATGAAGGAACTGGTGTACACTACTGCAACTTGGGTGTTGGATTATCTAGTCTGATAGTATATAAGAGTCTAGTTCCTTTTGGTGGAGAGATGGTGGGGTTCCTAAGATCAAGTGACTGAGTTATGCCGAGTCATTTACCCAGATTAAAAGCAATTACCTACCACTGAATCTTTTACCCAGAAAAAGATTAAAGAGTAATTATAAACATCTGCAGTTACCAATGACACATATATCTACTCAAAATGGCAGAGGAAATAAAAACAACAAAAAAGAGAGTGCAGGCTGGCAAAGAGAACAATCACACCAGCCCTAGCCAGTTTGGCTCAGTAGTTAGAGCGTCGGCCTGTGGGCCAAACAGAGGGTTCGGGGTTCAATTCCGGTCAAGGGCATGTACCTTGGTTGCATGCTCCTTCCCAGCCCAGGCCCTGGTCAGGGCTCGTGCAGGAGGCAACCAATCGATGTGCTTCTCTCACATCAATGTTTCTCTCTGTCTTTCCCTCTCTCTTCCACTCTCCCTAAAAATCAATGGAAAAAACATATCCTTGGGTGAGGATTAACCAAGGATTAACCACCACAACAACAATAAAAAACCACACACACAAAAAAACAATCAAACCAGATGAATGTCTAGATACTTAGTTCTTAACTCTGTATAAGTAGAAGGTTAGTACTGATGCCATGATACTTAAACAATGTGGCTGTGATGGCTCAAGTGAAATAAGCCAAATAGATTTTGTGACCAAAGAAATGGTACGTGAGGACTTTGGTACTTCTGTCTTTCTGTAACCTTCTCTCTCAGATCTATTTTAAATAACATCTTTGGAGTTTCTTAGAATATAATCTAAGCTAATTGCTATGGTTGTTTCTCCTTATTGGGTGGTTCAATTAGTGGCACAGTAGTAAAAAAGAAAGCCAAATTAGCCACATTGAAATATATAACTATGATTAAAACACTGTTCCTCTCTATGAAAGCAAGTAAAAAAAAGTATGTATGAGAAACTACGAAGTAAAAATCATTGCTAGCTTATCTAGGACTGAAAAAAAAATTGTATAAGCCATTTTTACATGGAATTTGGGACTTTACAACCGGTATAGTGAAATGTATACATACAAAGAATACTAAAATGTGAACCGAAAATTGAGTAATAAACAACAACAAAAGGTTATCAGAAGCATCAAGGTACTGACCCATGTCCTGAAGGAGCAATGAAGTATAAACAACACTGCACCCTGCTATCAGGCATCTGACGTCTGTTCACTCGAGATTCTGCATTTAGGTAGTCCTCAAATTTACTATCAATGTAGTCAATAACAGGCTGCCAGCTATAGAATGAAGATAAAATAATTAAGTGGCAATTCTACATTTAAATGTACAAATGATGACTATTAAAGGGCAATAATCTGTATTTTTAAATAGGCAAAACCAGTCTAACCAGTATGTCTCAAACTGTTCTACGTAAACTGATTTAAATAAAAACAGTGTACAAATTATGTTGACTAAATCTTGACTATTTCTAAATTTTCTGAATAAAAGAATATTTAAGTCAAAACATAACTAAATTATTACCGTATTTGTACCGATAAGTATATCAATGCTAAGGCAATTTACAGTATGAAAAATTATATCCAAAGAAATTTTTACATTTATATACAATACAGAAACCTCATGATGAATTTATTTGCGTATTTTTAAAGTTGAGAGAAATTTACTTCAAAAACAAAACAAAAGATGGAACTCAAAAAAATTAAAACCTCCAACTAAAGTGTCATGGATATTTTCTTCATTTATGATGTATGGAAAACTGAAGATCTAAAGTCAGGTTTAAATTAGAATGTGATAAAAATAATGTATACAAATATATAAAATTATAGTAGAAAATGAAGTTTTAAATTTCTTACAAGAATTCTTGTATACATGTTTTAAATTTGTCTTCAAAATAATTCTAGGATAAATATTATATCCATTTTATAGAAAAGAAAGTCAGCTCAAAGAAATTAAGCAACATTAAGTGGCAAGTTGGTATATGAACAGTTTAGTGGCCTTTGCTAAGATGGGAAATTTTAAAATGTTAAGGAGAAAGAGTTTAAAAATACCCGAACCCCAAACATAATGGAAAGCAGTGATGACAAACGCTTCTTACCAATTACTATTATCCACTGCATCTCCAAATCCTGGGGTGTCAACTATTGTGAGCAGCAACTGAACCCCACCTTCTTTGATTAAAACTTTGGATTGTTCCACCTGTAAGAGTAATTGGTGCAGATATTAATACCACAACATTACACCTGTGGTTTCCTACAAGGTAAGCTGTAGGAAGATTAGCATTAATCAAAACTAATCAAGAAGCTTTTTGCAAACTAAATCTACCCACCCCCACATTTTCATTATCGTGGACATAAAAAGTCCTGGTTACCTGAAAGAAAAGTACAATGTAAATACTGGGTTTATGACTCATAGTTGGTATAAAGAAGGAACTGATAAATGGTAATAATCACTAAAGCCATATAATACTTAATATGACCTCAATGCACATCCATTAATACAAATACTGTGTTCGAATGATTCAATAATTAAGAGATCAACTGTGATTAGGAAGACAAGTACATTTAATCTAACACAATAAATGGTCTCCATCTACTTTGGTCCAAACCAATTACCGTTCTTAAGTAAACTTATTACCATTCCCAAATCTTTCTCAGCATGTAATTATTTACACTTGTGTTTATGTTATGGCTAAGATCCAGTTTTCTTTTCTAAAGGGATATTGCATATTTAGGCCAAAGCAATCAACAAAAGTTCCAGCAGTTAAAAAGTATATATTCTGGTAGAGTAAAACCCTACTAACTCTGATTGAAATACTCCATTCTCTGTAGAATTTGTAAAAACCTATTGAAAAGAGTATTGGATTTAAATAATCAGAACATATAAATCATTTACCCTGGGCATATGCTGCTACTAGATAAAGTGAAGAAAAGAATACTAATTCCCCCACTCATTGTACATTTACATCTGGTGCTTATTAAAACTAGAGACTCCAGGTATGCCTAAAGGCTAACGTAAGAGGCAAGAATTATATTAAAACTTTGAGTGGTAAGTGCCATTATACAGTCCAGATTACGTGCCACCAGACTTAGGGGAAAATGTAATCATGAACAGGTGAAAAGCAACTGCAACTATTTATGTGATTAACAGAGTTTGGAAAGGAAAACTGACTAATTTCTGGTAAAAGAAATTTGGTGCTCCTTTACAGAACCGATAATGTCTTTCCATTCTCCTTTGGCATTTCTTACAGATGATAGCTGATGCATGAAGGGACTGAGGAGATGAAACTGAGATTGCTGAGCAAGAAAGTCTGCAGCAGCACTACCCAAGAAAACTTTTTGAGATAATTGCAATGTTCTATATATTGGCACTGTCCACTACAGTGGCTGCTTGCCCAAGTGGCTACTTAAACCGTACAATGTGTAACTGAGAAACAGAATGTTTAATTTCATTCAATTTGAATTATTTTAAATAGCCACATGTGGCTTAGTGACTATGGAACTGGACAATGCAGGTCTACAGAAATCAAAAGTTATTTTGTTAAAAAGAGTATTATCAAAAAAGAATTCTGTTAAAACTGAAAACAGTTCCTAAATTTGGACATGCAAGTCCATGGAGGAGCTTCTACTATTTTAGACAAGAGGCAAAGGTCTTATCTTTTAGACCAATGGTCTTCAGACAGCTCTGATCCTGATGTAAACTCTCACATCCCAAATATATTTTCAATTCAATTATATATAATTGGCAATCTGAACATTAAATATTAATAAGTATTAATTTTTCTATAGATTAAAAAAGTAAACATCAAAATATAAGGGTCTTGTTGGCGTTGGTGGTATAGTGGTGAGCATAGCTGCCTTCCAAAATATAAGGGTCTTAGCCCAGCCAGTGTGGCTCAGTGGTTGAGCATTGACCTATGAATCAGAAGGTCACAGTTAAGATTCCTGGTCAGGACACATGCCATGGTTGTGGGCTCGAACCCCAGTAGGGAGTGTGCAGGAGGCAGTCGATCAATGATTCTCTCTCGTTATTGATGTTTTTCTCTCTCCCCCTTTCTTCCTCTCTGAAATCAATAAAAATATATTTTAAA
>NW_005359881.1:1054985-1056921 GCF_000412655.1 Myotis brandtii
ATATATATATATAGGTTCTAATATTTTTTGGTCATCTCCAGTATCCACTTGGGAGAACACTGTTTCAGGCCACACAGCCAAGATAATATAGCCTGTCTTATATGCCAGGTTACTCTAATAATATGAGGGAGGCAAAATAACTAAGAAAATAATCAGACATCATCATCAGTGTTAGATTATCAAAACCAAAAAAGATTTAAGTGGCTTAGCAAGTTCACATTTCATATATCTGGTGGTCCTCTAATCAAAGAACAATCTGTTTATATGTCAATTATCTCTCTTTTTTTTTAAAGGACAATCTGGTCAAATCTTACATCTTCATATATCTTGAATTCACCTCCATCTCCTTCATAAAAACAGGTCATTCATTAATGGAAACTGTTATTGAAGCAGAAATATCCATAGTACTATGTATTAGAAACTGATGCAAAAATACAATTGTTCTATATGAATCATCTTCCAATTTTACTTCAAACCATTTGATTGCCTTATTACTAAACCTTCAGTAATAAATTGTACATTATTCACACATCCTAATAGAATAAATTTTAAGGTCTTTGTCTCCTTGTCTTTATTTTAAAAAATCAGCACAACTTGTTTATTGACATAAGAAAAATAAAGATCTGTATTTTACATACTTTAAAGAGTGTTTATAAAGCTTCTTTTCTCCTCTGGCCTATGAAATTCTGTGTATCCATACATGGTCAAATACAGAGTCGACAGCAACATATGGAAGAAATCCAGAAAACATCACTGTAAACGAGTGCCCTTCACAGCATCCAACTGTATCCTATCATCTGATTCTGCAAGTATCCCCATGGGATCCATGGAAAACAAATCAGTGCAAGTCCAGGAATTTCAAACTTTTCTTAACAAATGTATTCCAAATGGCCACTTTCCCATGCACTTTACTTAAGCAGGTCACATCAGCATTTTTTATGGCATCACTCAAGAGTTCTCTAAGATTAAACGCATAATTTAATACTGAAGGAATGAATCAGGGGCATTTTCAACTGTTTCTCTCTGGAAAATAAAACTAAAGCCCTTATATTGTTTATGTATAATTAATTTATTGAGGCCTCCTTTGGATTCCTAGATTCCAGAAATCCAAGGCACTGTTTTCTAATATTGTTGTTTTTCAATCTGAAGAAAAAGTCAAACCTCCCATGTTTATATGCTTCATTTCTTTCATTTTCAAAAGACTGTTAAATACACTAAACTTTTCTAACCTAATGTTTAAGAATGATTTGCTATGGTAAATAAAGTGTTACTTAATTAACTGGATTAAATCTTAAGGAAAGGGTTAGAATTTTCTTTCTTTTTTTTTTTTAAATATATTTCATTTATATATTTATTTATTTCGTTAATCCTCACCCGAGGATATTTTTCCATTGATTTTTAGGGAGAGTGGAAGAGAGAGGGAAAGACAGAAACATCGTTGTGAGAGAAACAAACTGATTGGTTGCCTCCTGCACAAGTCCCAAACAGGGCCCAGGCCAGGGAGGAGTGTGCAACCAAGGTACGTGCCCTCAATTGGAATCGAACCTGGGACCGTTTGGTCTGCAGACCGACGCTCTATCCACTAAGCCAAACCGGCTAGGGTGAAATTGTGGTTTATTAAAATTTCACTCCCTATTTGGCTACATCACAGGATTTTTCTTTCCTCCTCCTCCTTTTTTGGACAGTTGAAAGTGTTTCAGAAAGCCATCAGGTCAGGGAAATTGCAGAGTTTGCCTTTTGAAATTCAGGATTGTATGTTTCTTATGGTCTAATATGTCTGGGCTGGGATATAATTCTCTGAGCACTCTCTGCTGAGAGAATTTATGAGCTTCCAAAAGCAGATCATCTGAGAGATTACTGGGCTTGGTGAAGAGCCAGTCAACTGCAAAAGAAAATTACATTCTATTCTCTAACTATGCTGAAGGACTTGGCACAT
>NW_005359881.1:1056967-1086043 GCF_000412655.1 Myotis brandtii
ATGATCTACAACTTGTGTCAGTATACCAAGGAATACCTCCATGCAATAGTCAGGAAAGAGGACTTCTCTGGGATTCTAAGTCTGGATCAATCCAATTCTCAGAGGCTGTAGGTCTTACTTGTGGGAAAATGGAGGAGACTTAACAGTGGTACACAGGCCTTTTTCTTAAAAATCTTACTAGAGATACTAAAAAATATTCACAATAAAAGATGGCACTTTTAAAAAAAAAAGTTTATTGATTGATTTTGAGAGGTGGGAGGGAGAGAGGAAGAAAAGAAGGGAGGGAAAGAAACATTGACTTGTTGTTCTGCTTATTTATGCACCATTGGTTGATTCGTGTACGTGCCCTGAACAGGGATCAAACCCAGAACCTTGGCATATAGAGATGATGCTCTAACTAACTGAGCAACCTAGCCAGGGCAAAAGAGGATACTTTTCAAGTGTTACCTTAAAGAAAGGTCAAGTGAGTTTAGAATGGATTATTGGAGATGGGCCAATGCAAAAAGAATTCTAACAAAATAAATTGAGAACTTCTCCCAATGTCTTTAACAGATGCTAGCCTGAGAGAAGTTATCTGTAACTTCTGAAATGTATGGGACTATTATCTAGGTAAGGAACTCCTTCAGATCAAGGAAGGAAAGAATAGTCATATTAAGATGGTCAAAACACTTTAATGATATATGAACACTTAATGAGTATAAAAGACATGTTCAATCCTGCAAGAAATAAAATGTAAAAAGTGAAACAATGAAATACATTTACACACACACACACACAATGTTCACAAGAAAAATGAGTGCCTATGTCCACCAAAAGATATGTGTAAGAATATTCATATTAGTCAAAAACTAAAAATCCAAATGCTCACCTACAATAGAAAGAATATATTCCCACATGGATTATTATAACCTATCTAATAAAGAGGGAATATGCTAATTGATTTTCCCGGCCTCAAAGATGGTGGCGCCACAGCCAATAAAAAGGGAATATGCTAATTGACTGCCATGCCCTCAAAGATGGCAGCACCCACAGCTACAAGATGGCAGTACCCAGTCCCCTCAGCCCCGCCAGGGTGGCAGGAGCCTGCCTCCGGAGACCCCCAGTCCCCTCAGCCACCCAGGGCCGGCTCAAGGTGCAGGCAAACCTCAGATGGCAGCTGCCTAACTGCCCAGGGCCAGCCCGAGGCACAGGCAAGCCTCGGATGGCAGCCCCCCAGCCACCCAGGGCCGCCTGAGGCTCAGGTAACCAGGGCCGGCCGAGGCTTGTGCTACCGGCAGTGGCAGCAGCAGAGGTGTGATGGGGCGTCGCCTTCCCCTGATCGCCATGGCGCCTCCTGGCCCCGAAGGCTCCCGGACTGTGAGAGGGGGCAGGCCGGGCTGAGAGACCACCCCCTCCAGTACATGAATTTTCATGCAGCGGGCCTCTAATATTCCTATAATGCAGCAGTTCTCAACCTGTGGGTCGCAACCTCTTTGGGGGTCGAACGACCCTTTCACAGGGGTCGCCTAAGACCATTGGAAAACACATATATAATTATATACTGTTTTTGTGATTAATCACTATGCTTTAATTATGTTCAATTTGTAACAATGAAATTGGGGGGTCACCACAACATGAGGAACTGTATTAAAGGGTCGCGGCATTAGGAAGGTTGAGAACCACTGCTATAATGGAATATTATATAGCAATGAAAAAACTATTGCTATGCAACATGAATAAATACCACAGACATAATCTCCAGTGAAAGAAATCAGACACAAAGAGTATATTTAAGTGAACAAGAACATCTATAGAGAGAAAAGTAAAAAAGTTGCTATTTAGGGTTGGGTTGTAATACTGAGTGAGAACAGCACAAGAAAGCCTTTTGGGGTGCTGGAAATGTATATATTAATCAGAGTGGTAGTTACCTGGATATAAAAATACACACAAAAATTCATCAAGCTCTATGCTTAAATTTGTGCCCTTTAGTATACAAGGTACACAATAATTAAAAATTAAATTTTTAAAAATGTTGCTTGAGACAAGATGAAAATAATAAAACTAATAAAGATCCTCAAATTTAAAACTATTTTATTTAATCTACAACAAGGATTTACAGGACATCACAGACCAAAAAACAAAAATTAACAAAACTTGAAATATCCTCAAGTTAAAAAATATCCCAATTAAACTTACTCTTATAAATTTCTTAAATCATTTGTTCAATCACTCAATAAATACTGGATGCTAACATATGACAGATACAGTCTAGGAACTGAGCTTATAACAGTGAAAAAAATGAAGTCCCTACCCTCATAGAGCTAACACATTTGGAGCTGGGGGCAGAGACTAGGAGAATTTTTTAGTATTACAGGCAGAATAAGCCAAAAGTGAAAATAAGTGTAGGAAATAGGTTGAAGGGGGGCTACTGCAATAATCCAGAAAAAGAGAAGATGGAACTGTGGATATGAGTGGTACTAGGGAAGTGGGAAAAGGTGGTAGGATTCTGGATATGCTGTGATGGACTGCATGTGGAAGTAGAAGGAAGAAAGGAATTAAGGATGGCTCCAAGATTTTTGGTCTGAGCAACTGGGAAGGTAGAGTTGCATGTAGTGAGATGAAAGAATCTGCGGGAAGAGCAGCTGGTTTAGGGTCAACAGTACCATAAGGCTATAGATATTTTTAATAAATCTGTTGATTTGTTTGGCAAATTTATTTTTGGCATAAGGAATATTAGAGGAAGGTTTTGTTGAACTGACCTAGTATAAATTTTACCCTGCCCCAAACCCCCACCATAGCTACTTTTTATCTTTTGGTGCTACTTTTTCCTTTCTGAAAGGTGTTAAAAAAAAAAAAAAAGAATGATAAAAGCATGCTTACTGTATAAAATTAAGAAGATATAATAAAAGGAAAAAACATTCAGTCTCACAATGTGGGAATCACTGATGACAATTGTATATGAATCCTATTTAATATACTTTTTTGCACTATGTGAACCATTACAGAATAAGCAGTTATAACTACATTACAATCTCTCATTGTTTGAACAAATACTTCATTGCAGAGTATGTAAAACTAGATTTCTGTGTGTTGAATTCCTGAGATTGCATGGGATGATACTCTCACCTGTTTAGACACTAGTAAAAATCACTGCACAGGGAATCAAGAGAGCTAGAGATATTTTTTTAAAACATGGTGAGGTACAAAACTTTCGTGAGTTAACTGGCTTCCATCATCCACCCAGCAGTTTATTGGAATTTCAAGCCCAGTACTTAAATGAAAGTCAATACCCTCCCGAGTCCAACTTGCAAATTCAAACCTAATAAGCAAGAGCAAACACCATGTGTGTACAACGACAAAAACCCCACTTCAAGTATCCCTACTAGCTAGCACAGCACCCGAGAGCAGCCTCATGGCCTAGGGAGGCATTTTCATGTTACTTAAACTACTTTCACATATTACAAAACTATGAGGAAGAAATAACTTCACTGATCAAATCATTTAGTCTTCATTTTAAATTGCCTAATTGGGAAAATATCTCCCTATGTCATATTTTTAAAGGAAAAGGTAAAATAAGCCAAAAGAAAACTGATAATTTATTGGACCAAACATTATTTAAAAAGGGGTAGATGTAAAGAAAAGCTAATCCATTTATTAAGAATAAGTTAATTAAACTAGCTCTTTATTATCTACAATAGAGAGATAGCATAGGCTGACAGAATACAGACTAAACCAAACTGCTTCTATTTGTAGCCTAGTTCTGTCACTCTACATGATCTCAGGCATATCAGCATCTCTGTGCCTCAATGTCCACATTTGTGAAATGGAGATCATAATACCACCTACTGCATAAAGTCCTTATAAGAATTAAGTAAGTTAATGTATCTAAAGTACTTGGTACACTACTTGTAAGATGCTAATGACTTATTATGTTAGTTTAAGTACTACTGCAGGCCTGGCATTTTGTTAGGTGCTAAAATTACTAAGAGGACTTAGAAAACCTCACTAGCACTAATCACCTTGGTAGGTACAAGAACATTAAGATTTAACAGATATTTTTTTAAAATATATTTTTATTGATTTCAGAGAGGAAGGGAGAGGGAGAGACAGACAGAAACATCAATGATGAGAATCATTGTTTGACTGCTTCCTGCACTCCCCCGACTGGGTATCGAGCCCACAACCCAGCCATGTGCCCCTGATCGGAATTGAACCCACAGGCAGATACTCTATCCACTGAACCAAGCCAGCTAGGGCTAACAGATATTTTATACTAAACTACTGGCCCAGTGCCCAGATTCATGCACCGGTGGGGCCCCTCAGCTTGGTCTGTGCCCTCTGGCAATCCAGGACCCTTCAGGGGATGTCGGATAGCGGGTTTCGGCTGGATACCCACAGGCCCGATCCAGACAGGAGGGAGCCCAATCCTGTGCACTGAGCATCTGTCCCCTGGTGGCCAGTGCGCATCATAGCAACCAGTCGTTCAGTCCCTTAGGCTTTTATATATATAGATATGCCCAAACCTAGGAATCTACACTGGGGTTCCTTTAACATTTCTATGTACTTCATTTACTGATCCTGAATTTAAATACCTACATTAAGAAAGTTAAAAGTTTAACTTTTTGCTTAGAGTTAAAATATCCAATACTGATTACAATAAGCAATGTAATAGCAAGTTTTTAGAACACACTTTTGCAGGTAATTTGAAATCTCAAACTCTATGAGGGATAAAAAAAGATTCCCAGCAGCAAAGCTTTAAAAAGAAGAAATAAAACATTTATGTAACAGAATTATGTCTTAGGGATCCAATTTCTACACTGCATCTTGCAGTTTGATATATATGTTTCTGTCCCAAATTTCCAGACTGTCCTTCCATCTTGTGCTCTGAGATAATTTCTGCCAATCCTCCAAATCCAGCTCCTGCACCACTACCGAGTAAAGCCTGCTCCATGCCCCTCCTCTCTGCTTATGTGCTGCATCACTCCACCAACAACTTTTTCAATCAATAGTTTAAAGCAGCAGTCACCAACCGGGGGTCTGTGGACCACTGGTGTCCATGAGATCCGAAAGGTTGTCGACCGCTAATTTAGAGCACTGCTGCCGAACAAAAATGTAATGTAAACTCCAAAAGTAACTTTGAATTTTTCAGTAGCCACTTTAAAAAGTAATAATGTATTTTATTTAAACCAATATAACCAAAATTTTATCATTGCAAAATGCAATCAATACAAGAAAAACTATTAGACATTTTACACTCTCTTTTACATACTAAGTCTCCAAAATAGGAGGTGTATTTTATACTTGCATAACATTTCGAGTTGGACTACCCATATTTTAAGAGCTCAACAGCCTCATGTGGCAAATGCTATTGTACTGGACAGTGCAGACAGATCTGGAGTCTATATGTGCAATATGGTCTATGGGCTAGCACCACTGCCATCACCTAGGATTTTGTTAGAAATGCAGAATCTCAGTCCACCTCAGACCTAACAGAACAGAAATTAAATTTTACCAAGTGATCTGAATAGACAAGCCAATTTGAAAAGTACTAAATTAGACCACACATAGCTTGGGAGCCTTAATGAATTGCTACTGCCATTCAACTACTATGTGGTATTATGTTACCAATGAACACAGAACACTGTATTTAAATAATAATGGCTTTTCAGAATCATGTTTTCTCTACCTCACTGTCCAAGAGAACTTTCTGCAATGGTAACATATATATTCACTGCCCAAATAGTAGCCATTGGCCACATATAGCTAGTGAATACTTGAGATGTGACTATTGCAACTGAGAAGTTAAATTTTTAATTTTATTTACTTTAACTCATTCAAACTTAAATGGCCACATAAGGCAAGTAGCTACCTTACTATTCAGCACAACTCTAGGAGTATTAGTTACTCCTATAATTATCACAGTGTAATTTCTATTAGGGTCTTCAGGACAAATTTGGGTTTTAGTCAAGATAATTCCTCTAATTGGCTGCACTTCTTTCTCTCTTAGCAACATGTTTACCACTTTACATTGGCTGAGGCCAACTCTGAAACCTACCTCTAGGGAAGCATAATAAAAGTTATAGTACGTGATTTTGTGTGTTAACATTATTTCAGCTTGTCATCAATTAACAAAACTAATAACGCATACCTGTACAGTCTTTTTTATTCTATGGGAAGGACCTGGATACTCTGGAGAATACAGATCTGTGAGGAATAATGAGTTGATTAACGTTGACTTTCCCAATCCAGATTCACCTAAAAGAAACAGGGAGGAGGGGGAATCTGTTAAACTCTGCCATGTTATTGACTGTAATATTCAACCAATGCTATAATCAAACTTGCTATATCCAAGTACTTCTTGGTGGGACAAAAATGTGACATTAGAAAATATACTATAAAGACTCCCTATTAGAGTAAATTCTTTGTCCTCATTTTCTTATCAAATTAGACCCATGTTTCCAAGGAATCTTTTTAGTTTTATAATTTTACAAAGTAATGTTCCTGATACCACAGCCTCCATTAAGAAAAAAAATGTTGTTTTTATTGATTTCAGAGAGAGGAAGGGAGGAGAGAGGGATAGAAATATCAATGATGAGAGAGAATCATCATGGGCTAACTCCTGAATGCACCCTACTGGGGATCGAGCCTGAGACCCAAAAGCCATGCATATTTTATCCCAGTTCTCTGACTGGGAATCAAACCATAACCTCTAGTTCATAGGACGCTACTCACCACTGAGCCACACCAGCTGGGCAATAGCCTTCATTTTTAACAATAATGTATTCCTAGAGGTCAAAGTTAGGCATAAACAAAACACTGGATTGTATATGGCTGCTTTAGTGAAATAAAACATAAAAGTAAAAATGCAATAATTAATGAATGACCAAAGCAAGAAATCATACAGCTAGGAAAAGAATCTCCCTACACACACACACACACACACACACACACACACACACACACACACATACATGTACCCATATACACACTGGCTGGGAGAAACCTGTAATATACCATTTAATTTAAACATGGTACAAAGATGATTGCACAAGGCGCTACAAGAGCACATAGTGAAAGACTAACAGGCCTCTCAGATACTGATAAACCAAGTAGTTAAAAAATGGGAATAACCTGAATAATTAATATGCTTAATTATTAAAAATAAACCTGAATAATATGCTTGATTAAAAATAAATGAAAAAATTCTACCCAAGTAAACATTTTTCAGATACCTACTGAATACTTAATATATTGTGATCATATCTTTGAGTTTTAGCCCATGAAAGCCATGCATATTTCATCACTGTTCAGAAATATTACATTTCAAGCCTAAGAATAAAACATTCATAAGATGTTTGTTCACGAAGTTTTGAAGTCCCACCAATAATTATTTATAATAGCTATACCAACATTTAAAGATGGTCAGTTTCAACAATAAAGATTAAAATAAATAATAATAATAAAAGAAAAATAAAGATGGTTAGTGGAAAGGAACCTAAGCAACCAGATAAATCAAGAGGTGGCATCACAAAAAGTGAGAAGGAATTGCAAAGAAAAGTGGTCAATAATACCAAATAAGAGATTTTTTTTTTAAAAGTGGCCAAGGGACAATGAGAAGGCCTTTTACTGACCTTTAATAAAAGCAATTTTATATTAAGAAGTCAAATGGTGAGAGTTAACAGGTGGGAAATTTAAAAGTACAGATTTATTCAGTTAAATAAAGAAAAGATATCACCCAGGAGGTAGATAAAAATAAGTTATCCAGGAGGGTGCTATTCTTTGTTTTGCCTTTTTTAAAAAAAATTTAATGTTTTTAATATATTTCATTGATTTTTTAAAAATATATTTTATTGATTTTTTACAGAGAGGAAGGGAGAGGGACAGAGAGAGTCAGAAACATTGATGAGAGAGAAACATCAATCAGCTGCCTCCTGCACACCCCTACTGGGTATGTGCCTGCAACCAAGGTACATGCCCATGACCGGAATCGAACCTGGGACCCTTGAGTCCGCAGGCTGACGCTCTATCCACTGAGTCAAACCGGTTAGGGCTATTTTGCTTTTTGATATGCTTATCTCTGAAGATTTAATCTAACAGTCTAGGTTACATTAGATACTGCTTATTTCCAAGGTATGCTATATATCCTGGAATTTGCAACATACAGATGATGTACAGGCTAATTATAAAGTGCAAGCTAAACAGGTTCCCTATGACCTGGTTCTGCAATTATGTAAACAAGGTTTACTTATTCTAATTACAGTAATTGACCACCAGCTCTAAGAGCTAAGTAGTAATTCTGCTGTGTAGCTAGTAGCAAACATTCCAACCAACCGCTCAATAATTACCTCATTCACTGAGTTCAAAAGTTTTCACTTGCTATGCATCAAAAGTTGAGAGATCTTAAGGAGGATATTTATGATTTATGATATTTCTTGGTATAATCAAATAAAAGTACTCTTTTTTATAGCCCAATTCAAGAAGATAACTTTTTAAAAAATCCTATTACCAGAAAAACCTAAATGTCTACGTAGAAAATTTTGTTTATGATTATTTTTAAAATGGATTATCACAACCTTGTCTTTAAAATGCACTGTCCTTAGTGAGTATATGTCTGGGGTGGGGCAGGGGCTGGATGGAAGTGGGCAAAGTGGGGGGAAATGAGGAACATCTGTAATAATGTCAAGAATAAAAATAAATAAATGTATTTTTTCCTTTAGGCTAGGGTATGCCATCTTTTGGAGTTTGTAAATCAAGTTTCTGTAAGTTCTGCTAAACTGAAAAAAAAGCTGAAGTCAACAGATACTGTTTAACAGCTCTTCACACCACGTTCCTCTAAATTCTTCATGTTGTTGCCTGAAATTCTAACTGATCATTCAATAAACATGCCCTCATAAAAATCAAGTATTCTTGGAAATACTGTTAATCTTTCATACTGGGGTGGGGGATATTACATTTTTCCTCTAATTTCTTTCTAGTAGTGGCCAGCATTCACTATGGAAGTTTTAGTTTGAAAGGAAATAGGATTAGTTTTGAAAAATATGAACCAGACAAAGTAAAGATTTTGTGGAAATAAAGTGGAGGGTTCTATAAAACTAGAGTGCAGCTTAAGGCCAATGATCACACTAGAGGGTAAGAAAAAGGCGAGATATCAGGAGAAGAAAAAACACACCACAGAGTATAACAAAAAAACCCAAAACATTTTACTTGGATAGAAGAGGGGAAGCAGGGAGTTGACCTATTCTTGAGCAGGGAGCACATTCTACAAACTGATGTTAAGGAGTGCCTTTTAATGCTGAAGGGTTGACTTTGATCTTATGCACTAGATGACTCATAGATTCTTTCAAGTCCCATATATCTCATATACCCAAATTTATACACAAAGGACAAATGGTAGGTTGCATGAAGCAAGCACACTGGTGATTGTGTGAGCCTGTATTTCTTTAAAAAAAAACACACCAAAAACATGAGTATGCATAGTTATAACATTCACAATAAATAGTTAATGGTGTAAATCCTATATAATAAAGAGGGAATATGCAAATTGACCGTCACTCCACCACAAAGCCAGTGGCGCCCAGGGTGGAGGCAGGGTTTCCGTAACACAAGATGGCTGCACTCACAGTGGAGGCTGAGTTCCTTAATGAGTCTTAACGAGCAATCAGCAGGGACCTAAGGCTCCCCCCCGCCCCCGCCGCCCCCATGGGGCTTGACAGGGAACCTCAGGCCGCGCCCCCTGCTGGGAGGGGCTTGACAAGGGTGAGACCGGCCGGGTCTGGATCTAGCCCAATGGGGGAGGGGAGGGGAGGTGGCTGGGTCTGGGTCTCATGCGATTTTGAGGCGCACATGGGTGGGCAGGGACTTGCCTCTGGGTCCCGTGGTGCGCCCCAGTCTCTGACAGGAGAAAGATTTTCATATATATTTTACTAATTTTCTTTAATCTCTGACACTTCTATTATAGAGAAAGGGCAAATAGCAATATTAAAATATTTCCTCTAATTAATCCCCTTTTAATGTGCATGAATTTCATGCACTGGGCCACTAGTATGCTTAATAAAAAGCTAGACAGATTTTATACTTTGCTGAATTAGAGACCTAAATGTTTTATCAATGAAAATACAAAAGTTGTAGTTCACAAAAGGATACATTCAGAGATTACATATTTCCTCTGAAAATCAAGATGATATGACAGTGTGGCTCTGGCCACACAGTGAAATGTTGCAGGTTCAATCCCCTGTTGGGGTGCATACAGGAGACAACCGAGTGCGTGCGTGCGTGCGTGTCCCTCCCTCAAATCAATGAAAACATATCCTCAGGTAAGAGTTAACATTTAAAAAATATATATTTTATCTAGAAAGATCTCACAGGCATTTAAAACTCAATCTGGCCTGCATATGCCAATATTATTCTACTAAGCATATGTTCAAGAAATTACTCTTTAGTCCAACTGGTGTGGCTCAGTGGCTGAGTGTTGACTCATGCACCAAAGGTCATGTGGTTAGATTCCTGGTCAGGGCACATGCCACAGGTTGCAGGCTTGATCCCCAGCAGGGTATGTGCAGGAGGTAGCCAATCAATTTGATGTTTCCTCTTATCAGTATTTCTATATCTCTCTCCCTTCCTCTCTTAAAAAAAAAAAATCAATAAAAACCTATTTGCTAAGAAAGAAGTTATTTTTTTATACTAAAATTTTAATATCAAAACCTTTTTGAAAATCATTGTAATTATCCTAATGGACCCTGGAAGTTTTCTTACAAATTAAAAAAAATGATCTTATATTTGTCTATAGTTTGACATTTAAGATCACTAACATTACATATGTAAATGTACTATTTCTTCACATATAATGATCATGTTACAAACTTATGGAAGAAAAGGCATGTTCTATAGAAGTTTTATCCATATAGCTAGACCC
This sequence comes from Myotis brandtii, assembly GCF_000412655.1. Lineage (NCBI taxonomy): Eukaryota > Metazoa > Chordata > Mammalia > Chiroptera > Vespertilionidae > Myotis > Myotis brandtii. Next base: position 1,067,859 of record NW_005359881.1, read on the forward strand.
ACTAGGCATACTATACTTCTACTCTACCTGTGACAGGCAAGTTAACTAAAGTATTATGGTCAATTGATAAAAATATTTTTCCCTTCAATGAAGGAGTATTTTATAAATAATTTAATCTAATTCAATACCATGGGTTGACTGTATTAGCAAAAATTAATGCACACAACATAAAGGCCCAGTATCAACTCAATTTTCTTTGTCAAGGACAGTCAATCCATTATTCTGCTTTTAACCTTCTTACAAAGTATAGACAAATACAATAAAGTTGCATCATACTTAGGATTTGTTCTAAAGTCAGCCTAAATGAGATGAAAATATTATAGTCATTTAAGATTAAGACTGTCATTTAAGTCTACTCATCTTACATATGGTAATGTGTTCCTTCATAGACAATGATGATGTTACCAACCTACTGTCAAAGTAACCCATGACAATCTTAAAATTGACTACATGCAGGGTAAGGTATTCAAAGAATAAAGCACAGAAAAATGAGACTGAATTAAAGAATAAGGAGATTCATATTTCACTCACTCCAGAACTTATACTCAATGAATTCCTAGAGTAATAATTTGCATGATTATGATCCTTCCTACCCTATCCTTCTTTTTCAAATTGAGAGCACATATGTTTAAGTTAAATGCTTGTGTGCTATGACGCTACTTAGCAATATAAGCCACAGAAAAAAAATTATCCTGGAGAAATAAGTAATCACCAGATGCTATTTCCTCTTGTAGCATTACTAAGTGAAGAGAACTTCTCTAGTGTTCTATTCCACCTCCACCCCACTGCTTGTCAACTTTTAGTTTTGGAAACTAAAAGGAGACAAGAAAACATATAAATCCTGTTATACCAAGCTCAATTTTAAAATGTATTCACATAATAAGAGAAAATATAACACAGGGCCCCTGTAGTTTTTTGGAATATTGTTTTCTTAAATTCATTCAGAGTTGATTAATAGTTTAATATTTAGATCAAAATTCAATTTTAGGGAGAAATCATATCTTACCCACAACCATAAGTGTGAATTCAAACCCTCTCTTCACTGATTTCCTGTATACTTGATTTGGTAGATTTGCAAATCCCACATAGCCTTCAAGGTTCTTCTGTTGCTGAGAAAAGAAAAAAGGGCCAAGTTATTCATTTATCAACAAACTCTTTTGTCACACATTTCAAATTCCCTTCACTAACCTATTTTTGAAAACGATACAAACTATTATTCATGGCAAATAAAACAGACTTCTAATGGTATCAATAAAAGTATTGCTTAACTGCAGCAATGGACAAAATGAATTAAGCATGAGTTAACTGACAATATAATGGCCAATTATAAAAATCCAAGGAAATAAAATAAAAATTTAAAAAATCTGCCTCCGAGCAAAGATTTCATTTTATAGTGAATTATTCACAATAAGATTCTGACCAATCAACTTAAAAAGAAACAACAAAGGATTATTCACAATATAAAATCCCTTAAAATTATATTAAGAACTCTTCTAATTATCCCATTTGTTCATACTAATTACCACAGGTATGAGTTTAAAAAAAAAAAGTTGAGTTTAAAGCAATTTCTCCACAAATTTTTGAAGGCTCTCATGACCAGTGTTAATCAATAAACAGTATCTTTCATGTTATTATACCAAAATCCAATTATGTCACTTCAAGTTTTCACATGATCCTGCTGTCTTCATTATCAGGAAATCAGATTTATCCTGGTTTTAAATTATAATTCAGTTTTATAATTTTTATGTTTTTTGATGACCTCAATATAATAGTTGCATGAGTAATTCAAAGAAACTTACTTCTAAATTGGTGTAGTGAATAAGTCTGATTTTTAACTTACCCATTGGTGAGAAAAACTGTCCATAGTTCAGGCCATCTGAGTAGAGTCTTATTAGTTAATTTTACTTAAGAGGTAGGTCTTATTCATCATTAAAATATAATTGCAAAATATTCTGAAGAGGTACTCATTTCTTTTAAAAGTTTTTGTAACATTTAAATTCTCATTTTAAAAACCTCATATGAGATTAAAGCATTAATTTAACACATTTGGATTTAACAACAGTCTGCATTCCTCACTAGTATCACATATGTAGTTAAATATTCTATCCATAACCTTTTACCCTTTTTTCATTCACATAAACTAATTTTTAAGCCAAATGTTGAGACAAAAAAAAGCCAATTAAATTGAAAACCTAATTTTAAATATAATTAGGATACTGATCAGGATATATTATTTTAAAATAAAATATCTGAGAGCCTACATGTGTAGAGCTACAACTATGTATTAAATTAAGGCTTCCTTGGCTTATATTTCATCCAACTGTAAGTTAAATTTAAGTTAATTTAGACTGAAAAAAGTCTCTGTATAAATTATCAAGTATACTCACAGCTACTTTGTAAAGAACACATTTCCATCATTCCAGTGTTCCAGATTCCAACAGAACAGATCCACAGAGGAACAGTAAATGAAGAATTCCAAGAATTGTACGTGACACATTTAGTCCAAACAGGAGAGGAAATCCATTGGAACATAGCAAAAGATAGGGAAAAAAATAAAAGTTACTTACATGTAATTCAACAAATCACAGGTAAATTACAAATAAATTAAAGGCAGACTGTTCTCTACACGTCAATAAGACTTTTTTTTTGAGGGATACAAGGCCCAGTGAGTTGAGTTCATTTTCAGCAGCTCTCTTGATGAAATATAGAACAAAAAACCTCCTACCTTTTATATACCCTGCACCTGAAGTGTTATGAGAAATGGTGGGAAAGCTGTCAAGCATACAGTTTCTGGAAGCTATATAGGAACCAAGTTTAAATATCAGTAAGAAAAAAATGTCAATTTTGCTTTGTCAGTCACTGAATTAAGACAGCCCAGATCAGATAAAGACAAAATGTTTTAGGTAAAATATTTACACAGTACTGTGTTTCAGGTTTTATTAATTACCTAAACTAAAATTCAGAATTGGAAGAAATGCAGGCTCATGGATGGATACATGAAAGGGAAGGAAGCTAAAGATGGAAAGCAAAAACAAATGGAAAAATGAAGTAAATGTGAGCTGTGAAAACTGAAAGACAACTAATGAAGCACAAAGAAAACAGACTGCCCTTGGACAAAATGTCTGTGAAAAGTGTGCATTTTTATTCTATACTGACATGAATCTGTGAGTTTTATTACAACCTGAAACAATGATGATAATGATGCTAACCCTTCACATGTCACCTTCACAGCAAGGCCCACCCTGACCACCTTATCTAAAATTACACTCCCACTCATCACCTCAGAACTTCGCTGCTTTATGATTTTCTCCTTAGCCCTTACCACCATCTAACATACATTGTACTCATCTTGTTTATTGCCATCTCTGCCCCAACCCACCTCCAACTAGATTTTAAGCTCCATCAAGGTAGAGATTAATGAATTATATAAATTGTGGCATCAAAAATAAAAAAAAAAGGGCCATCTGGGAGAGTTGAAGAAGTTTCAGAGAAAATATTAGTTTGCATATTCAAGAAACCCACCAGACCAAAAAACATAACAAAACTGCCTCAGAGTCTGCCCCCTGTGTCTTATTCCTTGCTTTATCCTCATCTCCTAGAAGTCTTTGGCATATAGTATAATTTGAGGACTAAAGTAAGAAAAGAGAAGTATTCTAAGCAAAGTGGCAGGCCCTAAAAGTGGGGATGAACTTTTACTTCCAGGAACAAAAAGAAGGTACATGAACAGTAATGATGTGAAGTAGTGGACCAGGGGATAAGTGATAAAAATGAGGTCAGGGAGGCAGTCAGGGGCCAGGTCATGTGGGATCAGACCAAAGAAATGCGGATGCTATTTTAGGTATGATGGGAAGCCACTGGAGGGTTTCACACAGGAGAGTGACCTGACCTGATTTGTGTTTTAAAGATAGCTCTCACTGCTTAGAGAAAGAGTGAAAATAAGGAAACTAGTAAGGAGCCTACTGCAATAGTCCAAGAAAAAAAGGGTACACTAACTTTAGATGGTGTAGATTAAGATCAGAAGGATTCAGAATGTTTTGAAGGTAGAACTGTCAGGACATTGCTAATGGACTGGAGTTGACTGGTGAAGGAAAAATAGACCAAAGAAAACTCCTAGGCTTTTAGCTTGAACAACTCCATGGCTAGTGATATCTCTTAGGGAAAGAGGCAACATAGAGAAGGAAAAGGCTGGAAAGGTGGGAGCCAAAGTTGCCAAAATAGAAAACATCTTTGAACATGCTAAGTTTGAGGTGTCCATTATATTCAAGGAGAGATGTCCAGTAAGCAATAGAAGAATCTAGAAATTCTAGGGTTAGTTGGTGCTGTAAACATAGATTTGGGAATCATAAGCATATAGATAGTATTATGGAAGAATTGAAAAGAGCAACTTGTTTTAGAAACTGCTAAATATACTTTTCAGTAACAACAAAATTGATCACAGGGTGTTGTAATAAACTGGAAACCCAACAATACCGGAATTTGAGGAAAATTGAGATAGACTCCTAGTAGGATCTACTTAAAAATCTTCAACTCCTCCCATCTTTACATCTCCAGAACCCTGGAAATTAACAAAAGGCTTGCAGCAATCCAAAGAGTGCTTATTCAATAAAAAGGACTGAATCTCAGCAAAAACAGCAGCTCTTTTTGCATTTTAACTTGTTCATTCTCATCTCCCCTCCCCAGCACCACAGTAGCCTTGAAAACCAACAACATGCAATAATGGCAAAAATCAGCAACTGTTCACAACTGGAGGAGGCAGAACATGCTCCTTCAAAGCTTCATTCCCAAAGAGCTATCATTATTTGACATGTCTGGTGGTTCCCTGAAAGATCCCACAAGATAACAAAACCACTAAGATAATCAGAGACTTCAATGACAACACATATCAAAGAAAACAGACTTTACAGAATTAGTTCCCCAAAAGTTGATAAACAAACAACAAACAGCAACAATAAACCCTGTGGAATGGGAGAGAGGAAGAATCTGACCCCAGTTGCCATACTATATTACTTAAACGTTCAGCATTCAAGAAAAAATTATGAGAAATGCAACAAGACAAAACCAAAAACCCTCTCCATGAATGCACGGCCCATATAGAGAGGGAAAAAGCAATCAATGAAAACTACCCCAAAAAAGCCCAGACATTAGGCAAACTTTAAAGATGTTAAAAAAAAAAAAAAACTAATGGAAAGCATGAGAACAATGTTTGCCAATACAGAACATCAATAAAGAGATAGAAATCATTAAAAAGAACCAAACAAAAATTCTCAAGTTGAAAAGAACTATAAGTGAAATGAAACTTCAGAACTTGACAGATGTAAATCTTACCTTTCAGTGTACTTAGATTAAATATTCCAACCAAAAGGCAAAGACTGGCTGAATGGAGTTTTAAAAACCATGACTCAACTGTATGGTGCCCACAAGAAACACTTTTAGAATCACAGATACAATTAGCTTGAAAGAAAAAGTTTAGGAAAAGTAACAAAAAGAGTTAAAGTGGCTACAACACTGACTTTAAGACAAAGATTGTTACCATAGACAAAAAATGTTTTATGTTGATTAAAACGAGTATTTATCAAGAAGGAATAACAGTTATAAACAAATATGCCCCTAACAACAGAGACCAAAAATACACAAAGCAAAGACTAACAACATGGAAGGAAGAAATAAGATAATTCAACAAGAATTGGACTTCAATATCTCATTTTCAAAAAGGGATAAAGCAACTAGACAGAAGATAAGAAAACAAGATCTGTACGCTACCTTTCACTTATAATTTTTCTGTCTCCTTTCTTACAGTTTTCTTATTTATGTAAAAATCTAGGGAGAAACTAAAAACTAAATCAGAAACTAATGAGATTGATTGTCCATATGGATGGGTGGAACAGTGATAGAAAGGGGGTACCAGAATAGAGTAAAAAGAGATATAAGGTCTGAGGGACACTTGTGTACATACTGTTTATAATAGAGTTGACTATTAATACCACAGTAATGTTTCACACATTCCAATAAAAAGTAACCTAAGCCAGCCAGGATATGAGAACACAAAATGAACCAGAAAAGAAATAACAAATGAAGCTAACTGTACTTCAAATCAGTAACATTATCACACTTAGAGTGGGGAAGAAAAAAAAACACATAACTTTGAAAAACAGTACTTTGTATAAGACTAAAGACAAAAAAGTATATACAAATACTATACCCTAGTACAGTGATGGCGAACCTATGACACGCGTGTCAGAGGTGACACGCGAACACATTTTTTTGGTTGATTTTTCTTTGTTAAATAGCATTTAAATATATAAAATAAATATCAAAAATATAAGTCTTTGCTTTACTATGGTTGCAAATATCAAAAAATTTCTATATGTGACACGGCACCAGAGTTAAGTTAGGGTTTTTCAAAATGCTGACACGCCGAACTCAAAAGGTTCGCCATCACTGCCCTAGTAAGCAAATAGTAACACCAATTCTGAAACTACATTTATGTGTATACCAGAATTGAATAAATATGTAAATTGTGATGGACGCCAGGTTTTTCACTGTTGGAGAAAGGAGTTACAAATAAGGTAAAGAAAAAGACTAGATTGAACCTTGTGTTAGTGTACTGAAATTGGGGTATTAGTATGAATTAATTACTTTACATTAATAAACATATACATATATAGTGTTTAGACACACTCAGATACATAGAAATTAATATAGGTGTGAATATATAATTATGTAGTTTCCTAGATCTGCTAAAGACACCTAGAAGCAATGACACCCCAAGAGCAATGACCACTTCTAGTGCTCAGACCTTGCATTCTAAATACTATTCTCAAATAAAAGGAACTTGGACTCCTTGGAGAAATGACTGATTCCAGGACTTAGGAAAGGAAAACACAAGATGAACCAGAAAGTAAAGAAGTACCCCCCAAAACTGAAGGGGCATGTTGAAAGGAAGAATAGAAGCCAACTGAAATAGCTCTCAATGGTCAAATCCAGGACAATTGTTTCCCTATGCCAGTATTAACAAGTAACTGAATGAATGAATGAATGAATGAATGAATAAATACATAAGACAGAACAGCTCTTCCTTACAAAAGAATCCAATTTTTTAAATGTAGCATAACAGAAACAGAATTTATATTTTTCCCTTAAGACATTTTGAGAAGGAAAATTATTCATGAGAAATATAAACAATATAATGCCTTTTTGATAGAAATTGTTTTTAGATGGCGGTGAATTTGCATACGTAGGCGTGAAGCTGCGGAGGGAAGACTGAAGGCGGCTCCGGCCGGAAGGAAGGCCTGGGTCCCAGGTGCGGGAGGAAAACGGGTGCCAGCAGCCAGGGGAAGGGAAGGGCTACTGCACGCATCTTTTTGTGCAACAGGCCTCTAGTATATATATACTACAGGCCCCATGCATGAAATTCGTGCAAGAGCAGGCCTTCCTTCCCCCAGCTGCCAGCACCAGCTTCCCTCTGGCACTCGGGACCCGGGCTTCCCTCAGGCCGCCAGCAGGCACCCGGGACCCAGGCTTCCCTCGCAGCCCTGACTTCATCTGGAAGGTCATCCAGAAGGATGTCCAGTCTAATTCGCGTATTATGCTTTTATTATTATAGATTCATTGATTTCAGAGAGGAAGGGAGAAACATCAATCATAAGAGAGAATCATTGGATTGGCTGCCGCCTGCACCCCCCCTACTGGAGATAGAGCCAACAACCCAGGCATGTGCCCTGACCGGAAATCGAACCTGTGACCTCCTCCTGTTTCATTCGATGCCCAACCATTGAACCACACCAGCTGGGCCACTTACTGCTCTTAAGAAAAGTTTACAAAAAAAAAAAACTGGAAAGAAAATATATTCAACACTGGTTGTATTTTGCTAAGTGGATTTGGGGTAATTCAGTTTTATAATATTTTCTGTTTTCCAGGTTATTATTAAGGAATCTGAAGCATTTCTAGTAAAAAAAAATCAGAGAAAGAAAATGAAGTCATGTTCACCACAAATCAGTATGTTGTTTTTTTTAATAGACAAATCAGGTGTTCTTTATTTTCCATTTTTCACAAGTTCATTAGACCAGAGGTCACCAACCTTTCGGACATCACAGACCACAAGTGGTCCGCAAACCACAGGTGGCAACCGCTGCAAAGGAAAAAAGAGTAATTCTGACAAGATGTCAAGAAAAATTGTAGGAGGTAATTCTGACAAGCAAGGTACAGAAAGACTGGAAAATTATAAAATAAGATTGATCAATAGCTGGTTAGTTGTATGCCAAATTCAACAGAATTATACACCACCAGGATCCATCTTACTTAAATCCAGATAACATCATTCAATACTTTTGATAAAAAACATGAAAGATAGGCTTGTCAAACTGGCAGATGATAAAAACTGAGAAAGGGCCCTAACCGGTTTGGCTCAGTGGATAGAGCGTCGGCCTTCAGACTGAAGGGTCCCAGGTTCGATTCTGGTCGAGGGCATGTACCTTGGTTGTGGGCACATCCCCAGTAGGGAGTGTGCAGGAGGCAGCTGATCGATGTTTCTCTCTCATCGATGTTTCTGACTCTCTCTATCCCTCTCCCTTCCTCTCTGCAAAAAATCAATAAAATATATTTTTTAAAAAAAAGAAAGTCTTAAAATAAACAAAACTGAGAAAGGTAACAAAAACTTTATATGACACACTCAGAACCCAAATTAAATTTTAACATAGAAATATGTGGATCTAAACCATTACCTTTTTCCCCAACCCAAACCAGAATTTGAAAGACAAACTTTCAGTTAAGATCAGACTACAAAAGAAGGTGAAAGCACATTTTCAGCCATTCAATCAACAAGTTGCTCTAGTTACCACAACAAAAAAAAGTGAAGAAGTTAAACCAATAGCAGCATGAAAGGAAAAAGCAGGAACATCTTAGCTAAAGCTATGCTCCATGAATCAAGAGCTACCCTAAGGTAATTTAACTCTAGATCTCATTAACAGACTTATAGCAAGTAGAATGAGACAAAAGATAGATGTATTCTGATCTGTAATTTTAAGATCACAAGATATGCACTTCTTGGTTTCAGCAGGGATATGTACAAAACAAAGTTCACAGGGAAGTAACAATGATGGTTACAAGCATATAACCCCCTGCCACAAATATTGTTTAAGGGAATGGAAAGACCAAATCTCTACAAAAGACTCAGAGAGGAATTTTTAAAAACTATCCTATATAATAAAAGTCTAATACGCAAATTGACCAAACAGCAGAACGACCAGTCGCTATGACATGCACTGACCACCAGGGGGCAGACACTCAACGTAGAAGCTGCCCCCTGGTGGTCAGTGCGCTCCCACAGGGGGAGCACCGCTCAGCCAGAAGCCAGGCTCACAGCTGGTGAGCGCAGCTATGGTGGAGGGGCCTCTCTCGACTCTGCAGCAGTACTACCGAGTGGTGGCAGCAGGTGTGGCGGCAGCAGGTGCAACGGGCCAGGATGAGTGCAAGTGGCATGGCGCCCGGCCCCGGCTCCTCCCTTGCCGCCTGCTGCTTGGCACACTGCTACATCCCTAGGGGGATGTCCAGCTACCGGTTTTGGTGCGATCCCCACAGACCAGGTGGACGAATCCAGTAGTATATTTTAATAAGAAATATGAATACCACTATCTGCTCTAACTTAGAGCTATGCTCCGGTGAGTAAATTACATAACCTTTCTGAGCCTTAGATTGGGATAATGTCTTTATGAGGTTATTGTAAGATATACATATAATATTTTCACACATATACATATGTATGTATACTAGTATACATGAATGAAATATTTACCACTTCACAAAGAGTAAAGTACAATGTGCAAGTATTAAGGTCTCTATTCTTTGCAGATAAGTGATTCCCAATCCTGGTTGTAATCAAAAGTATCTGAGGAGCTTTATTAAAAAGTTACCTGGGCCTCAGCCTAGAAACAGAGTAAAATCTTTTCCTGGTTCATAGGTTGACACTCAACCACTGAGCCACGCAGGCTGGGTGACAAGTAGAATCTTGCTGATAGGGCCGAGAAAACAGTATTTTTAATAAGAATCTTTAGAAGCCTATACTATAAGTAGAAAAATATTTAAAGTTCTACAATTAGCCAATTATATTAGTAGTATTTGGGGTACAATAAAATAACAGTTTCCATCAAGCATAAAACTCCTCTTATTCCCTTATTCCAGGCCAGTTTATTCCATGTAACATTGATTTCATACAACATGGCGTATTTGCAAGTTTATGGTATTACTTCTTCATTTCCTCCGTGTTGATCAAAATACTTAACTTTCATAAAGATAGGGGTTGCAATTTTTAAGCAAGTCTAAAATCGCTCCAAAATTTTTTTAAAAAGGCCCTGGCTGGGGTGATCAGTGGTTAGAGCGTCCACCTATGGATTAAAGATTCTCAGATTCAATTCAAGGTCAAGGGTGGGGGCACATGTGGAAGGCAACCAATCGATGTGTCTCTTTCACATGGATGTTTCTTCCTCTCTCTCTCTCTCTCTCTCTCTGCCCCTCCTCCCTCCCTTCCACTTTCTAGAAATCAATGGAAAAAGTATCCTCCAATGAGGATTAAAAAAAGAAAACAAAGAAACAATATCTATATAATTACCTTTCTAACAGCACAGCACCATGGTCAAACACAAACTTAACTACTTTTGGTGAGTCTGCTTGCCAGCTAAGTCATTCTAGTTTTATCTTTTTGGCTCACAGCTGAATGAACCCTCCTAAAATGTAACTCCTAGTTGTTCTGTATTAGACCAACTTTTATATTCTATTATAAAATCCAAAACAGAACTGACTATGTATATTTCTATCTAGGATCACTAGTTCCATCCTTTCTGGCAAGTTCTCAAGTTTCCAAACTTCAGCTAGAAATACGTTAACTACTAGATTCACCCTTTCCAGCAACGAGAAAACTAAAAGACAAGTTCCTGGCTGTGTAGCTCGGTTGGTTAGAGCATCATCCCTGATATGCCAAGGTTGCAGGTTCAATTCCTGGTCAGGGCACATACAAGAACCAACCAATGAATTCATAAATAAGTGGAACAATATGCATAATCCATGGTCACAGACAATAGGATGCTGAAGGCCTGGATGGGGTGAGGGGGGTTGGAAGGGGTCAACAGGGGAGGGGACATATGTAATACTTTCAACATTAAATAATTATTTTTAAAAAGATGATAAAAAATAAGTGGAACAACCTATTTCTCTCTCATGATAAATCAATCAATAAATAGCCTATATAATAAAAGTACAATATGCTAGTCAACTGCTCGACCAGTCGCTATGATGTGCACTGACCACCAGGGGGCAGACGCTCCAACTGGTAGATTAGCTTGCTGCTGGGGTCTGGCTGATCAGGACTGGACACGCCCTGGAGCCTTCCCATGGTCCCTCTCAGGCCGGCTGGCCCCCATCGGCCCTGATTGAGACTGGGCAAGAAGGCCCGATCACCAGCCAGGCCAAGGGATCCCACCCATGAATTCATGCATGAATTTGTGCACTGGGCCTCTAGTAAAAAATAGAAGACTACAATTTGTCCTCTAAGCATGTATGTACTAGCATGGTCTTTGCAAATTATACAATGACTACATATTTTGGTTTTCTATTTGCACATTATTTTATACTCCATAAAATATTAATCACTTCTACTTTATTTCATTTTCACCCAGCATATCAACTATACAGAATACAACTGGAAAACAGAAATGGAAATCTAACTCACTGCTTAACAAGTAGCAGACCTTCAATACAGAAATGAACCAGGAAATAAAAGCTGAGCAAGTAAAACACAAAGATTTGTAACAGCAAACTGTATAGTTACAAACTCCAGGGACAGAAGAAGATAAATATATCCACAGAACAGAAAAAAGTGAAAAGCAATGTACATATAGTTTTTTAAAAAAAGCAAAAAAGACTATCATATTGCATTATTTAATAGTTCCATACTATATGTCACAGCATAAAACAAAATATTCCTGATGTTGATTTTAAGAAGTTCAGTATATTCTACTGAAAATATGGAACTAATCAGTTTATACATAACAAATCTCTCTCCGGTAATATAAGAAACAGAAATTAAAACAAGCTTAATGTACTAAACTAGGAAAATAACTAGGGAGAGCAGAAGAGGTTTGCTTGAAGATACTCTTTAAAATAATTCTTAAAATTCTAAAATATTGAAACTACAAATAAAAAATGGCTAGGCAAATTAGGGTATCAACACTGGAACACCACGTATATATTTAATACATATGTTTAATTCATATGAGTTAATACACCAAAAACCACATTAAATATTAAGTGAACAGTATCTTGGTTTGTATAAAATGTAAGAGTTTACAGAGTACTTTTACAAATACTACCACATAATATGTAATTCATGTCAGAGGTTATCAATCCTGATGGCTCATCATAATTAACTAAAATACTGATATATGCACATTTTTTGAACCCCCACCTCATACCTGTGAATTAATGAGCCTCCAAGTGTTAAGCATTAGAAGTGTTTCCAATGCCTGACCAAGGTTAAGAACCACTAACCACTAATATACCTCTAATTACAACCATGAAAAAATTTTACGTAATTAAAAAAGAACACAAATTAACTTTTAGCGACTGAAATAACTTAATGGTTTTTATTCCTTCTGGTTAATTTGTTTAAATTAATCATAAAAGGAACTAAATATATATATATGTACATATATATATGAAACTTTTTAAAATGAAAAATAGTTTAAAATGTTGGTGGTTGACAGTATATTAGTTACTGAAAAGTGTTCCCCTGTTTAGAACACCTCACATCCCAGAATGCTAACAAATGAAGTGGTACCCTGGTCATTTTAATAACAGTATAAACAGAAAGCACTAGAATAAAAGTACTATAAAGAGTTTGCCTCCTCTTAACAAATAATGATTTCACTGAAAGTATTTACAGATTCTCTAAAACTGTACCAAAATATTCCTCAAAAAGAAAGAACTTGAATTACAATCTGAATGAACAATTTGAATACATAAGGATACAAAATGTCATTGTGTAAAGAAACACCTGCATGACCCTTAAACAGCTGCTGCTGTGAAATATACCAGCAGAAATTTTAAGTAAACATTTTAGTATTACTCAAGAAAGTGGTGACTTCTGATCTAACTTTGAAGAATGCATGAGTTTCACACAAATCACTTTATTCCAATTTCCTTCAACTCTGCTCACCAAAGCACAAATATCAACCAAATCTAAAAAACAAACAAATAAATGTATTGACCAAACTACCAGTATAGCTTTTGTTCAATATGTCAGATTCAATTACTAAACATAAAAATTCAAAGCACAAATGAATAAATTTATAATAATCTTAAAATGTTTATTTTCCATCCAAGATTTCTCCTAATCCTGAGACTACCAGACATGCCTACTTAGCTATCTCCCTAGCCTCGAAATTTCATGTGTTTTTTTGTTGTTGTTGTTGTTAGTTTGTTTTTGTTAATCTTCATTGGAGGATATTTTTTTCCTTTGATTTTTAGAGAGAATGGGAGGGAGGGAGTTGGGGAGAGAGAGAAATATTCATGGAGAGAGACACATCGATACAGTTGCCTCCCACAGGCGCCAAATATGGGAATATGCAGGTACACGCCCTTGACCAGAAATCAAACCCATGCGTGGGCCAACACTCTAACCACTGAGCACACTGGCCAGGGATCAATTTCATATTTTAAATCACCTATCTCAAAAAATGATACCTACTCTTTTATTTTTTTATTTTATTTTTTAAGTAAATCTCCCATCCACACCCTTCCTCAGCTAGCCAGTTTCATCCAGAAAGCTCCAACATTTCTGGGTTCGTTATCTACCACCTACATCCCCTCACACACCACGTATCTCACCAACATCCCTATACTCCATGTCCTTTGCCAACACCCTAGTGATGTCCGTCATCTCTTTTTAGTCCTAGGACAGCTGCGTTAACCTTCCTTATTTCATTGGCCACACCTTGTACTCTATCTTCCCTACTGGAATTATCATCATGTTGCTCATCGTTACCCCTCGTCTTTTAAAATCCTTTAATAAAGATAAATCCTCAACATACCACACAAGATCTCATAACCTACACCACTATGATTTCAGCTTAGAATAAGTATCCTTTTTCCTCTGCCTAATAACTTATACCCAACTTTAAGATTCATCTTTTCCATTTTGGAAAAGGTATCCTTCTCCTACTAATCCCACTGTATACATACCTTTAAATCATACCACAAATGATTTAGTAAGTAAATATTAAAGTGAACAAAACAGTCCTTGAGTTTAAGAAACTTACAATGGAGACAGAAAAGTAGTTAATTGCCAAATAGTCTAAACCTTTTTTAAAGCTAAGATCTGAGTGCTTGTTATAAGCCAGGCTAAGAACTTGCCATGTATTATCTCATTTAATTTTCCAATAACTTTGGAGTCCTACTTTTTAAAAAAATATATATTTTATTGATTTTTTACAGAGAAGAAGGGTGAGGGATAGAGAGTTAGATACATCGATGAGAAACATCGATCAGCTGCCTCCTGCACACTCCCTACATGTACCCGCAACCAAGGTACATGCCCTTGACTGGAATCGAACCTGGGACCCTTCAGTCCACAGGCCGATGCTCTATCCACTGAGCCAAACCAGTCAGGGCCCTACTTTTTTTTACAAAGGAAACAAGAAAAAATTCTGTTATCTTTCCAAGATTCAGTTAAGTTTTAGGGATGTGAATCCAGGCCTAACTCCAAAATCTAAGCTCTTAATCAATCACCAGGCCTTCTATTTCTGTCACAGCATTTAACTCACTTTCCCCAGTGCCTGACACACAGCAGGTACAAGTTACAAATTTGTTCAATGAGTGAATGTGAGTGTTGAAATCCTAAGCTAGTTACAGTATCATCAACACTACTGCTTTAATTAATAGTGTCTTGTGTCAAAGAGTTCAAAAACTCTGCGAAATAATAATAAAAGTTATCTGGGAGTTTGATCAGGGGGCAGGGCCAGCCGGGGGAAGGGAGGGAGTACCCAGCCAGCAGCCAGCAGCAGCTAGGGACCCTACCAGTGCACGAATTTCATGCATTGGGCCTCTAGTTGAGAATAAATATCTATCAGAAGGGGGCATGTTAAACAAATCACAGCCTATCCATATATAGTTACGCGCGACTTAACAATGGGATATGCTCTGAGAAATGAGGTAAGCAATTCTGCCGTGCACTTACACAAATCTAAATGATATATAGCCTACTACACACCTAGGCTATATGGTTTAGCCCATGCTCCTAGGTTATACACCTGTACAGCATGTTACCGTACTGAATACTGTAGGTGATTTTAACACAATAGTATTTGTGTATCTAAACATAGGAAAGCTAAGTAAAAATAGGATGTTAAAAGAGTAAAAATGGTACACCTATATAGGGCACTTATGTAAGGGGCCCTGACTGACCCTCCTGTGTGAGGTTCATCAATTATACTTTGGAAAATATTGACCTAGTACTATAATGTTGTATGTTCAATAATTACTGACCATGTTTCACAAAGGTCCACTAATTAAGTGATAAATGTACAGACACACAAAAGCTACCTAGGTGATTCTGATTCCCAAGTTTGAAAAATACTAAGTATTAAGTGGTCGGAGTTCTAGGAAGAAGAATTATGGACTAGATCCGTGGTGGGCAAACCGCGGCTCACGAGCCACATGCGGCTCTTTGGCCCCTTGAGTGTGGCTCTTCCACAAAATACCACGTGGGGGCGCGCACATACAGTGCGATTGAAACTTCATGGCCCATGCGCAGAAGTCGGTATTTTGTGGAAGAGCCACGCTCAAGAGGCCAAAGAGCCGCATGTGCCTCGCGAGCCGCGGTTTGCCGACCACTGGACAAGATGGTTAAGACAGACCTCTCTTCTCCACTTCCTACAATGCTGCAGTGGCTATCACCCAACTCCATCTGGCTTTGAGATGAGCTCCTCTCAAGCAGTAGCCTCAGCTCTCTCTATCCACACTAGCTATACAGAGTACACAAACGAATCCAGGTAAGAAAAAGCCACATGGACTGAATACCATTTAAAGCTTTCCTCCTCACACCAAGACCTCCAACCACTTGCACATACTGCACATCCAACTATATATTCCCCAGAGTGTTCTTACAAATTTTTACCGTAATTCTTAATAAAAAAAGAAATATCCCAAACAATACTTATAAAACAGAATATACTGCTATTTTCTATTTCTTTCCTACCTTTTTGTTGTTAATCCTCACCCGAGGATATTTTTTCCACTGATTTTTAGAAAGAGTAGAAGAGAGCGGGAAAGACAGAAAGAAATATCAATGTGAGAGAAACACAACCATTGGTTGCCTCCTGCAGGAGCCCCGACCAGGGCCAGGGAGGAGCCTGCAACCCAGGTACATGCCCTTGACTGGAATCAAACCCGGGACCCTTCGGTGACGCTCTATCCACTGAGCCAAACCCGCTAGGGCTCTCTCCTACTTTTTAAAAAGCATTAGGAGAAATCCACAAAATTGATTTCAAGACCAACTAATAAATAGGTCTCAACTTGCAGTCTGCAAAACACTGTTGTAGAGACCAACAGTCTACATTTAGCAGTATGCTCTCATCGGACAGGCCTAACCTATAATCATGCTACCTTAAAATTCTACTCTGCAAAACACATTTTTTTCTACATCATTTTCATTGTGTAATTAATCTCAAATCATTTACAATTCAAATTTAGTACAGTAAACATATCAAAAGTTTTGTCTTAAAATTTAGTAAAATGCATAAACGTTAAAATAAAATGTTTCAATCTCTAATCAAAACTGAACATAGCTTATTAGCTCAAAATGTGAAACGTGGTTCTCCACTGTAATTCAGTAGGTAACAATACTCTATTGCCAAACCCAGAGTAGAGCATACCTATTGTGAATATGTGTACCATCAAATTATAAGAAGTCTGAAACCAAGCGCTCTACCACGGTCTTCACTGACTGGTCCTGTCATCTGACCACCCCCATGCATGAGACCTTGGAAACCACAGATCTAACTCTTCCTCCTCCCCAAGCTGTTTTTTTTTTGTTTGGATTTTTTGGGGGGTGGGGCGGGCGGAGTTACCTATGTTGTTGTCAACCCTCTACAATTGCTTTAAGATCTGTCAGGATCCAACCTTATCTCAAACTAGCTCAGAAGTTCTGGCATGGACTTATTTAAGATTATTTCTATGGGAAAATCCATAAATCTAAACAACCAATTTTATAACAAACTTCTGAAACATAATCTATTGATAACACTACCTTTCATGTAGTTACACTACTGAATACCTTATCTGCAAGAGAAAACCAGAAACCAAAAACTCTTAACTACATTACAAATATACATATATATCTCCTTTCTGTAAATTAAAATCTACTTGACAAACACAAAATGAAGTTCTAGAATCAGTTATGAACTTCAGTTCTGTAAACCTAACCGCACAGGTGACATTTTTAATAACTTTATTGAAAGAACCTGGCTTCTCAATAAAAAGGAGGGAAAATGGAGAGAACCAGGCTCCATCGTGTTGTCCCCACAGACTGACGCGAAGTGACCAGATAACCCACCCCTGCCGCGTCCACGCTCACTTCCCGCTGCCCTCACCCTCCTCCAGCCCCACCCGACAGCTGGGTGGATGAGGGACCGTTTCCTGCCGCCTCCTTCGCCCCGTCCCTGGCTATTTGGAGGCACAAGGGATCCAGGCAGCAGCAACCAGCTTTGTAGCTGTTTATATCCGAAGGCACCGGCCTTCCGTCTACCGGGCTTCCATAAATTTCATGTCAACGCTATCTGTGCATTTAACGCCTAAAACGTTTCCTCCCCAACTTGCTCATAAGCTGGGGGTGGGGGTGGGGGACGGGGGCGCGGACCACATGCATCACCTGCGTGTATGTAAATTTGTAAAACAAGTAACATGCTTCTGAATCCAGACTGCCCCTTCATTTAGATTTTCAGGGGCACTCGGCACCCTTCCCCTTTTACCAAAATAAAGCCAAAAGAAACCTTAGGGCTGAACTCTGACAATGAACTCGCAACAACGTTACTGCGGTCACGGAGCAGGCACCTGGGTGCCACGGTTCCTGCCTCGCGCGGGGAAAACCCCGATGGGAAACAGGGGGCTCCCACCCCGTCCCGCTGCGAGGGGAGCGCGTC
>NW_005359881.1:1086140-1086414 GCF_000412655.1 Myotis brandtii
AGTGGAAAATGTGAATGAAACGGCCTCGCTCCCTCCAACACGCGGGGGGAGCGGAGGAAACCAAAGGGCTCCGTACAGAGTCACCGAGAACACTGCACACTTTCAGAAATGAAGGGTCCCTCCCCGCCCCGCGACCCTTCCCAACCGCTTCCACTCCTCGGGAGGGCGCCCTTCCCCGACGTTCTTTCCCCTTTTTTTCTTACAAATTAAGCCCAAAGTGGGCTCCTTATTATCGTTCCTCAAGCCTCGCCCGCCGTCCCCCGGCCTTCGGGGC
>NW_005359881.1:1106012-1106259 GCF_000412655.1 Myotis brandtii
TCCCGGCCTCGCCGCCCTGCTCCTTGGTGGGCATGACTTCATTGGCGTCCGCGCTCGTTTGCCGCTCGGGGGCGGCCGCCATGTTTAAGTTGGCGGGGTTGGGCACCGCCGAGGCCACGGGCAGTCAGGCGTCAGCAGGCTTCTTCAACACTGCCTCTAAGGTTAAACCCTCCCGTTCGCCCGTGAAGAGCCTGAGGAAGGTGTGAGGGGAAGGCCGGTGGGGCGCGAGGGTGGGGTTGCCCTCACT
>NW_005359881.1:1106623-1110168 GCF_000412655.1 Myotis brandtii
GGCCGCGGGGGGCGCGCACTCGAGTTGAGAGAATGAATGAGCGCACGTGAGGCCACGGGGTGACCGTGAACGAGGCATCCAGGGCTGACAGTATGTGGCCCTTGGAGCCGCCTCCAAACGCTTTCCTGTGAGCGTCACTCATCCATCAGCTTCTGTGCCCTTCTTGAAGACGAATGGCCTGTATAATTCATGCACATGGGTTATCTTTCCTATTAAGCTGCATGTTAGGACTTTCCTATAAATAAATAAATATAAACTTATACTATACTATATATATATATATATATATTCATGAACCGACATAAGGATGTTCATAGCAGCATTGCTTATATTAGTGAGACATTTTAAATGTCCATTGTGGGAGAGTAGATGTATAAGTTACGTTTGTTGGACAAATGGACATACACGGAATACTAAATGTACACTAATGAGCCAAAGGTACTAGTGTTCATTTAAACAGAATCCATTAACATAATATTGAGAGGGGAGGGAAGGAATCGGGTTGCAGAAAGACATATATGGTATACAATAAAAGTTTAAGAACCGGAAATCACATAAGGAAGTGATGGACACCAAATTCAGAATAGTGATTTACTCACAGAGAGGAAGGGAAGGGAATGTAATAGGGAGGGTTCCCTTGCATCTGTAATGCTTTATTTTTTTTTTTTAATTTTTTTACAGAGAGGAAGGGAGAGGGATAGAGAGTTAGAAACATCGATGATAGAGAAACATCGATCAGCTGCCTCCTGCACACCCCCTACTGGGGATGTGCCCGCAACCAAGGTACATGCCCTTGACCGGAATCGAACCTGGAACCCTTCAGTCCGCAGGCCAATGCTCTATCCACTGAGCCAAACCGGTTAGGGCTGTAATGCTTTATTTTGTCCCAAAAATAATCTGCAGAAAATGTGCCAAAACCTTAGAGCCAGGTGGAGGATACATGGGGTGTTAAATTGTAATTATTTTCTATACTGCTCTGTATACTTGAAATGTTTCCGATTTCTTTTTTCTCATAAAGGACATTTTATCTAAGGAAACGGCTTGTTTTGCATCTTGGTATGTTTCCGAAGTCCTCATTTGCTCCCTCGTTTCTTCTCAGCAGAAAGAACCCTTCAGAGAGGAACACCAGCAACCTCCTGTGTCCATCTTCATCAGCCTGCCTGCCCCCGCGCCCACCCTGCCCGACATCGCAGGGCATCAGGTATCTACCTTGTCCGAGGCACGGATTTCTGCATGTTCTCTGTATTTTATCTGCTCATGCCTGTCCTCTGGATTCTGTTGCCTCCTGTCCACCCAAGAGCTTCATTCAATGGATTATTTATTCAATGCGTCTGGGTTCTGCTCCTGCCACTCCACTGAGATTCTAAACAAAGTCACTAATAACCTGTTTGTTCAATCCAGTGGACCCTCTTTCTTATTTCACTTGACCTCTTGGCAGCATTTGATACTGGTGATCAAGGCCTGCTGCGTTTACAGCCCCTTGATTTGTGAAACCACACTTTGCTAGTTTTCCTCTGGCTTCTTTGTAGCACAGTATTTTAACTTCCAGGATGCCCATCTTCTGCCTGTCACTTACATGCCCATGTACCTCAGAGTTGTGTCCTAGTCAGTTTATTCCTATCTCACTTTTTATACTCTCCTTTGATGATCACATTCACTGCCATGGGTTCAGTGACTATGCTAATGACTCCTAAATAACAATTTCTAGTTCTCTTTTCTTACTACAAATCTGCATACCTGACTGCCTTCAAGATATACATCCCCAAGTTCCAATATATCTCAAAACAATGTACCCCAAATTAAATCCTCATTTAACTTGTTTCTTTGTTCTCAATCTCTAAATGGTATCATCATCAACCCAGTGGCCTCAGCCAGAAATACTCAGCCCCTCCCTCTCACCATAGACAGCCATGGGAAAGTCCTGTCAATGTCTCCTTCTCAGAGATGTCTAAACTCTTCATTTCTCTCCATCTCCACTACTCCTGTCCTAGCTAGGCCAATACCTCCAGCCTCACCTCTCTGCAGTGGCCTTTCTGTTCAATTTTATCCCAACTCATTCTTCACATTGTACCCAGAGTGACCTTCCTAAACTTTATGTATGTACTTAAAGTCTTCAGACTTTCTCTCAGGAAACTTACATGATCCATATTCTTATTTCTGGCCAACCTGCCATGCCTTGCTCTCTATAGAAACTCTAGCAAGCCTTGTTACCATCCCCCCCTCCAGCCTTCACTCTCTTTTTACACTAGCATTCCTTACCTGGCTTTCTCCTTTAAGTCTCAGCTCAGCCATCATTTTCTCTTAGAGCCTTCCTTGATCTCCCAAGATGTTGGAAGCCGGTCCATCCTTGCTGCTTGACACAGTTGCTGCAGGAAAGAAACATCTGCACAGCATATGTTTCAAGGGACCTGGCGTATATGGCATACTGTTCTTAATATGTTTGCTCTCGCCGAAACCGGTTTGGCTCAGTGGATAGAGCGTCGGCCTGCAGACTGAAAGGTCCCAGGTTCGATTCCGGTCAAGGGCATGTACCTGGGTTTCGGGCACATCCCCAGTAGAAGATGTGCAGGAGGCAGCTGATAGATGTTTCTCTCTCATCGATGTTTCTAACTCTCTATCTCTCTCCCTTCCTCTCTGTAAAAAATCAATAAAATATTTTTTTTAAAAATATATGTCTGCTCCCCCTCTTAGCGTTATGTGTTTTAAACAAGATCACCTCCCCGAGAAAGGTTGTTTCCCCAGGTGAGGATTTTTTCCCTGAAGTTAGGGATGAACAGGACTAAGGAAGAGAATAAATCAGTGAAACCCCCTAGTGTTACAGAAATACCATGGACTACTTATGAAGAACTTGGACTAAGACTGTTGGCAATAAATTTGGGACTTGTTGGGCCCACATCCCCAGGGGTCTGCCCACCAGGGAAAGCACCAAAGCCTATACCCCTGGAGACCCACCGACACAGGGCAGTCCCAGGGAAGGGAGGACATAACCTTTACTGGGTAGGATAATCTCCTTCAGTCACTTCCTTGTAGCTTATCAGTAGAGCAGTGACCTTGGAATAGCCCTTATAATGGAACACAGAGATTAACCTAGACAGGATTAAACTCAACAGAACTAGATTAACAAACGCCCTAACCTTTGGAATACAATGGATAGGATTAAAATCAACTGGTATAAATACAGATGTAACAGGGCAATAAAGAGAGAATCTGGTGCTCAGTCCAACGCAGGAGGCAGGAAGCACTCTAGCTCGTGTCGGGGCGCAGGACGGGCATCGTGGTGGGTCTACTCTCGGAGCTCGCGGAGGCGAACAGGGAACTAGTATTATGGCGGAACAGGATGTGGAAAACGAGCTTCTGGATTATGAGGAAGATGAAGAGCCCCAGGCTCCTACAGAGAGCACCCCAGTACCCCCCAAGAAAGATGTCAAGGGGTCCTACGTTTCCATCCACAGCTCTGGCTTCCGGGACTTTCTGCTGAAGCCTGAGCTCCTGAGGGCCATAGGGGACTGTGGCTTTGAGCATCCATCTGAGGTTCAGCACCAGTG
>NW_005359881.1:1110452-1133410 GCF_000412655.1 Myotis brandtii
GGTCGCATCTTGGCACTCGTGCGGAACAGGAGCCTCAACTTGAGAAACGTGAAGCACTTCGTGCTGGACGAGTGTGACAAGATGCTAGAGCAGCCGGACATGCGGCGGGATGTACAGGAGATCTTTCGCCTGACGCCACACGAGAAGCAGTGCGTGATGTTCAGTGCCACCCTGAGCAAGGAGATCCCATGGAGGTGTTTGTGGACGACGAGACCAAGCTCACGCTGCGTGGGCTGCAGCAGTACTATGTCAAGCTCAAAGACAGCGAAAAGAACCGTAAACGCTTCGACCTCCTGGACATGCTAGAGTTTAACCAGGTGGTGATCTTCGTGAAGTCGGTGCAGCGCTGCATGGCCCTGGCCCAGCTACTCGTGCAACAGAACTTCCCAGCCATCGCCATCCACAGGGGCATGGCCCAGGAGGAGCGCCTAGCACACTATCAGCAGTTCAAGGACTTTCAGCGGCGGATCCTGGTGGCCACCGATCTGTTTGGCCGAGGGATGGACATTGAGAGAGTCAACATAGTCTTCAATTATGACATGCCTGGGGACTCGGTCACCTACCTCCACCGGGTGGCCTGTGCCGGTCGCTTTGGCACCAAAGGCCTGGCTATCACTTTTGTGTCTCATGAGAATGATGCCAAAATCCTCAATGAGGTTCAGGGTCGGTTTGAAGTCAATGTGGCGGAGCTTCCTGAAGAAATGGACATCTCCACATACATGGAGCCGAGCCGCTAACCACACACCTGACATCCCGGAGCCACCCTGCTTCCCACGTGCTGCTTCAAGTCCTCTTTCTAGGCGACAGTGGGGCTTTCTTGTTCTGTTCAAACACTGTACATTTGTGTAACAATAAATTTTTATTATGGAAAAAAAATAAAGAGAGAGAACCTGGCTGGAGAACCTGGCTATGATGATCAACTGAATGCTGTCTCTGTGTCCTTCATTCTTCGCCAACTCCGTCCACACCTATGGGAACCCCTGGACCTGTTGGGGATGGACCCCAACACCAAGATTGGGCAAGATACCCTCTTACCACCCCACTCCCATAGTATCTTGTATTTACTGCTATGGTAGCACAGTTTTTTTCATACTTGTCTCTTTCATGGGAGTCTAAGCTACTTAAGAGCAGGCACTCTTATCTTGTTCAGCTGTGGGTCCCCAGTACCTAGCACAGGGTCTGGTATTCATTATTTCATTCAGCAAATATTTCTTGAGTCATAACTGGGTACTAGGCACCAGCACAGTGGATAATGTGTGGAATGGGAAACCCTTGAAGGAGGTCTCTGAGAAACAAGGGGATCTGTGAAGTCAAAATTATTTCAACACTAAGACTATTTTTAAACCTTTTTGATTCTCATTCTCTCATGAGCATATAGTAGAGTTTTCCAGAGACTACATGAAGTGTGATAAGTGCAACAGATTGAATGCAGAAACATATAAATAATTTCAGCTAATTTTAAGCCAAACATTAAAGGGATTTGCAAAAATGTAAAACAGTACCACTCTTCAAACTAATTTCTTTTTGTTTTGCAAGATACGGTTAATTTTCATTAAAAATGTGTTATTTATGTTAATGTATAATGGATTTGTTATTTTTAATGAATAATATTTTTAAACTTCCTCAGTTTTAATTTCTAATAAGTATCAATATATATACTCCACATATACAAAAATTCTTTGGGGTCCTCAATAATTTGTAAGAATGTAAAAGGCTCCTGAGCCCTGATGTTTGAGAATTGCTGCACTAGCACCTCTTGTATATATGTCCAATGTAGATGTGGTAAATAATTAATGGATGTCAGTTTGCCAAGACACTGGCACGCAGGTGCTTAATGTTTCTTAATCGAAACTTCCCCAGAATATCTGAATAGCAAAAATACCCTTACTACCTGAATATGTATAAGTGAAAATATTTTGTAAATGAATATGCTTTGTCAACTATGGCATGTCATACAAACACTATTGTTTTAGTAATTTTCTGTGACAAATATGGACTAACATTCTAGCTTTGATAGTAGAACCAGAATTACCTATTATAATCTACTAGAAGCCCAGCGCGCAAAATCTCACGGCCCCACCCACCCACGTGCACCTCACCGTGCTTGAAGCCCCGCCCACCCGAGTAGGTCTTTGGTTGTTATGGCGTTAGGGCCAGTGGCTTTTTATAATATAGATAGTTGACTTGAAGATGAGAATTTTTATAGCCAGCCATGTCACATCAATCTAATCCATATAACAATATTATGAAATAGATATTACTCTCAATTTTTTTTAAATGAGCAAACCAATGTTCAGAGAAGTGATTTATTCAAGGCCTCCAAATTTGTAAGAACCTGAGACAAGATTCAGAGACCTCATGCTTTTCCAATACATAAGACCTCAAGTGAAGAGATTCATTTCTCTGTTGTCCTGAATCCTGTCCTCATTTGCTAGACATTTGGTCTGGTGAAAGGGTAAGATGGTTTTACAGTTTTCAAGTACTTTTACCTTTAGTGCAAGCAGAAGGACATGTGGATGGTTTTAGGTCTATATGGAGGTTTTCTTTGAGGACCAACTCACAACTGACAATATAAATGAGATGGCACTTCTCATAGAACAAGTCTGTCCTGTTTTCTACAATGACAGAGCTTAGCAGACAAAGTCAGGTTGGTGGTAGGGGTGGAGCTTGAGATTTCAGAGGTTTATTTTATGAAGTGGGTTAGACAATCTGCAATATTTCCCTGTTAACACTAATACCCAAATATCCAAAAAGCCCTCGAGTGCTTTCTGTTCCTCCTCTGAAGAACAGTAAGGGAGGACTGAGAAATAATGTTGAAAATAAGGAGCCATTAAATAACTAAATTTTTTTCTTGTGAAATTAAAAATATATAATTTCCTCAGAAGCTGAAACTAGTTTCATATGAATGAATATTGGAGTATATTTTGTTCACATCAAATTTAGAATATGAAACCTCAAGAGAAATATTTTACCATCCACAAAATCTCTTTTAAAATACAAATACATGGAATCAAGCAGTAGATGGTTTAAGTATCTTTGTACTTAACTATTAAGTATTTGAAAAGGAATAGTGTATTCCAGTATTAAATTCACAATTGAACAGTATAATTATTAGAAAAAGTTCTGTTGAGATCAAAAGAATGTAAAATATTTGATAGTGTTAATGTTCTACAAATAAAAGGAAATAGATATCGACGTGCCTTTTTATAGATTAATCTATACAATACAGGAAGTCAAGTGACATTTGCAAGGTTATAAAACTAATGAACAAAAATTAGAAAAAAATAAAGCCTACTTCCTCTTCCTTTGTAAAGATCAAACTTCACCCCACAGAGAAAGAGAAGCCAAAAGACATAGTAGTGATAACAAACAAAAGACAAGAAAACTAGAGAACCATGCAACTTGAAGACCAGAGATTTAACCAAACAGCAAAATAGCTGTTTAAATAACAAGTAACTCCCATTCTTAATTCTTTACCTTAGAAGGAGGGATTTTTTTCTTTTTCCCACCATCCAAGGAGAGAGTGGGGGAGAAAGCAGAGCAGAAATAGGATGTTTGGACCCTGACTGTCCAGAGAGGCCTGATTTATCTCAACTTATCACTGGAGGCTCAAGGAATGTTCAAATTCCAGGGCTGCCCTGGAGACTTAGTTCTTATGCAGATGAAAGCCCCACTTCCCTCTGAGGACCCCGTGTTCCTGGTAATAGACTGGCAGCCCAGTGGCCTCTGGGACTGAAGGCAGAGAGGAAGCCATTTACCTTGAGGTTTTCTTGCCAATCAGCACCTTGTTGTAGAGCTGTCCAATCTGATTACACAGTAAAAATACCACTGAGCACAATACCGGAGAAACATCCAAAGTACATAAAAAGAAAATCTATTATAAGTGTAAAAAGCCACTGTTGCCAACTCCCTTTGGCATTTTCTACCACTGAATCATGAACTGACTGAAATAGGAAATGGGGACACATGATTCTATGGGAAACCAGCTGCCTTCAGCAACCAGAGTTCATATATTGACTTTGGCAATGACTGAATGCCTCCTGCTGTATGCGAGGCTAGTGAAAGTGAATTGAACTGAACTTAAGGACTTTTATGTCAATGACATGCCCAAGGTTAGAGCAAGGCTATCATTTTAGCACGCAGTTGGAGCCTACCCGCTCCAAATCACTCTTCCTAGCAGACCTCTGAGTAAGCGACTGTTTCCTGAAAGCACACCTCAGAGAACCTCACATCCAGGAATACAGGAAATTCAGAGAGGAAGCAAATGCCTATGCCACACGAATGTGCTTTAGGTGAAGCAATTGCACTGGATCACCAAGGAGACTGGCTAGTAATAGTGAAAATAGTATGTTATTACTGCCTTCCTTTGTGCGGCTCCTAGCAACTTAGAGACTCTTTCTTACACTATTTCTCTAGTCATTTGACATTGATTGGATCCTATTTTAGTTACATAGTTAAGCATCTGATAAAAAAAGAAAAGAGAAAATAATGGTAATGTTAATTGTTACCCACGATGTGCCCATTTCATGGAAGGAATCGTGATTGAGATTTATTTATGGTTTTTAGTTTATTTTTTTCCTCCTTTGTTGTGCTTCCAGAAATTTGGTAGTAAATTATAACAGCTTGCCAGTCAACCACTATAAACAGATAAATAGATTTTATGAAACCAATATAATAGCCATCTTTATCATCCCAAATGGTAGGAATACAGCATTAAAAACTAATGTTGAGCTATAGATATTTCCCCCTGGAGTTCTTATTCCAAAAGGCTACATTTGTGCCCTACTAGAATATAATATTTTAAGATTTGGAAGAGACTTTATAACTCTAAATCAGCTACCTACCAAATTCAAAATCTTTCTCAAATATAACTTTTTATGTGACATACAAAGCCACAATGCCAACTATTAAAACTATAAATGTTAAATTTGAATTTAAATGAAGCAGATGTATTGTAGATGATGTTATATTACTTTAGAGCCCTCTAGTTCCCATATGGCATGGGTGTAACTCTGCTTTTTACAACTTATGACACACAAGTGAGCAAACTGTCCCAAAATCCTTATTTCTCATAAAAGTGTTCATTTAATTGTTTATTTCAGAATATGTTTTTGGTTTGAGTTAAATGTCAGTGACATTTAGATGCTGTCAGTGAGCACTAGACAATTAAAATGTTTTCTCTTGTAAAATGTAGCTGCTTTTGCAAATTTCTGGGCAAATATGATCATGAATTACCTTTGCTATGATACTGCAGACCTTGAAGGAGAACTAAATCTTAGCTATCTTCTCATCTTGTTCAAACCTAGCATAATGCCTTGCATGTAGTAGGCACCCAAATATTTTTTGGAAATAATTTTGATACTTTTAGGGTTCATCCGTAGCTTAGAAAACTAGAGTAGAAAAATCAACACCAAAAAAGGGCAAAAGAAAAAAAGTGGAACTTGAGTATTGCAAGGAAGAGATTATTATATTATCTTCATATTTGCTCCTTCATTTATTCCCAACTTCCATTACACACACATACATCTGAACACATTGAGGAAAAAAAGTCAGGAAAAAAACCTATACAGTTTCCCCCCACATTTCAAAAGACAGAGATTTCTTTGTTTCTTTAGCATCACCTTGAGACTTTTGTGTTTGTTTGCGGAATGGGAGGGAAGTTGGCATCACCTTGTTAGTCGCATGAATGGCTCAGCTGATAGTATCATTGGAAAGGTTGGGGGAAGAGAGCAGGTCTGCCTTACTTCTCCTTCAGCCCAGCTGCTGCTTACTCTTCTCCCTCCCTCCTGATCAGTTCTAGGTAACAGGCAGGCCTGACTCTTAGCTTCCCAAAGTATACTAACCTGTTGGAGAAAAGTAGGCAGAAGCTTTCCCAGATCCATGGTGCTTAAGCGACCAGAGTGGACTCTGGAAAGAAAACAAAGAGAAGGAAGAAATGCCCAAAGTAAAACCCTCTTTTCAATCACTGGCTGATACTCTCCATCTTCCTTTCTTTCTGTCACTAACACACAGCCATCTCCAGCAAAGTAATCTTCCACTTTATAAGTAAAAGGAATTGCTGACGTGAGAAAGAAGTATTAGGAGACCTTGAGACCAGTTATTCCAGCTACTGTGGCTGTGTGATTCTGGTGAGTCACTCTTCTTCAGGAAATTGAAAGAATGTCAAGTATGAGGATGGCTGTGGAGCAGAATGAAGATTGTCATTCTGCCTCATTTCAAGTTCCTTCTACATCTTTCTCACAGAAGCACAGATGTCACATGTAGTGAAGGCCGAGGGACAGAGGTGCCCAGAGAGAGAGACTGTGGTAAAACAAAGCTTCAAGAAGTGCATTAACCCCGGCTAGCCACTAGGTCAGCCGTGGGCAAACTACGGCCGGCGGGCCGGATCCGGCCCGTTTGAAATGAATAAAACTAAAAAAAAAAAGAAAAGAAAAAGACCATTTTAGAAGAAGAAAAACATCATTTTATGTAATGATGTTTACTTTGAATTTATATTAGTTCACACAAACACTCCATCCATGCTTTTGTTCCGGCCCTTCGGTCCAGTTTAAGAACCCATTGTGGCCCTCGAGTCAAAAAGTTTGCCCACCCCTGCACTAGGTTCATCTAGGTGATCTTAATCTAAAGATTTATCTAATGAATTTAAAATAATCTACAAAAGTGAGCTATTGACCCCCCCTCAATCAGTGCAAGAAATGTGAGAGAACTGATGTGGGAAGATTTTCTTCTGATCATTTCATAGTTTATATGATGAAAATAGAGGATATGTCAGTGGATAAATACCTTAATAGCTTCTTCCTGTTATCTAAATGCTGCACTGGAATGAGATACATAAAAAACAAATTGTTCACAAACATCCAAAGATTCTTGAGATTCCCCGGTGTTCACAGTAAACACCCCTTATTAAATAAACTGCAGTGAGCAAGGAGGGTAATGATGATAAAGAAAGGGACAGAAAGAGCATGGGGTCAAGTAAGTAGGGAGCAAGTGACTAGAACACCACATGGACCTCAACTCAAAGCAGAAGGGCCACCAAGGCTTTTTGAGAATAACCCCTCTATTAGTTTGCTAGGGCTCCCATAACAAAATACCACACCCTGGGTGGTGTAAACAGATTTATTTTCTCATGATTCTGAGGCTCAAAGTCTAAGGTCAGGGTGTCAGCAGGTTTGGTTTCCTTCCCCTCTGCTGTGTGATCACCCACGCCTCTGCTGGGATTTGGTTGGACAGGAGGCCCCTCCTCAGGGACTGGGGAAGAAACAGGGAAAATTGGGGAGGCTGGGGGCACAAAGAAAATGCTGGCAATCTCACTGTTTCCCGGGACATGCTGCTGGGAATAATGAGCACCCTGTGGGTCAGGAGTCATTGGGTGTTTTTGCTCACTAGTGAGTAGAGGTGGAAATAGCTGCCTGGTGCCTCCTGTGACCCTTCAACAGTGGTCTTCCTAGCTCACCCCTGGGTGATCCTGACAAGCTTGTGCCCAGTCCCTGTGGCACTGGGAGGGGCAGAGGAGTACAAGTCTGCAGTCGGAATAGAGTTTGGTTCCACTGCAGCTCATCCACTTACTGGCTGTCTGACCTTGGGCAGCCCACCCTATGTCCCAGGGCTGTCATGAGGATGAAACGAGATTATGTAAGTGAAGAGCTTTGCACAGTGCCTGCTACACAAAAGGGACCCAGTAGCGTGCAAGCAACCCTTTCTAGGTCCTTGCTGAGAACTCTGCCAGGACCAGAGCCCAGCTTGAACCATAGCCCAGTCAGCTCTGAGTCCTGACCGTTTGCCCAAATCCTGCTGAATTCTTTCTCTTGGGCCGTTTTCATATCCTTTCCGCCATCAGGATGCAGCTTCAAATACACATCCTGCCTGCCTTCCACCCACCAACTGCTTTCCAAGGATGGCCGTGCCAGCTTCAGTCAGACCAGAGTCAGCTCTGGGCCCCCTTACGGTGATTTAGACCAATGGTTCTCAACTCTTCCTGGGACCACGCCGGACCCAAACCGCTCTGTGTATGGAGCCTGAGCATCTGCACATTTTAAAAGCTCCCCTCCCCCACTGCAAGGGCCCCTTACTAGTCTTCACTCTTTTAAAAAATATATATATATATTTTTAAAAATTGATTTCAGAGATGAAGGGAGAGAGAGAGGGAAAGATAGAAACATCAGTGATAACAGAGAATCATTGATTGGCTGCCTCCTAGAGCTCTCAACCCGGGCATGTACTCTGGGAATTGAACCATGACCTCCTGGTTCATAGGTCCACACTCAACCACTGAGCCACCCCGGCCAGGCTGTCTTCACTCCCTCTTGCTTTCATGCAGAGGTTCCCTGCATGCTGTGTAATCAAGACCCAAGCATCTACTTTGCAGATAATGAATGCTTAACAAATGTTTACTGAGCAAGCGAAGTGTTAGGTGTTATTTATTTATTTTTGCCTTACAAAGCTATTTAGCTATGAGATTTTAAAATAACGGCACATACTTGTTCAATAAAGGTTGGTTTATGAATGATTAAAACCTGTTTTGGTGTGGATTCTTTGGGGGCAGGGTGGGGGGAATGACAATCATTTGGGAAAATGCCTGTGGGTAAAGAAATTCCACAGAAATAAATGAAATGACAGCACATGGAAGCGTTTTATGTAGCATGAAGGAATATGTGGAACAATAATGATGTACCATCCACATATTAGTGTCAGTACATTCTGATTTTTTCTGGAGAAAAGGGACCTCAGGTAAGCACTGTCTCAAAGATTACTGTGTAAGTCACCAGGAAAGAGAAAAGCAAAGAAAGGCTCTCATTAATCCCACCTATCCAAACACAACAAAGAGACATCTCCTTTTTTTTTTTCTTTTTTCTTGTTGTTATGAAAAATTTCTAACATATACAAAGTAGAGAGGATAGCATAGTGAAGCCTCATATCCACTGCACAGCTTCAACAATAATCAACATTTTGCCTATATTGGACCAACCCATGTGATGCAAAATAGGGTTTCTGAGTTTGCTTTCTAAATCTTTTAAAAGAACGTGTAAATAAATGCTTTAGGACTAGGTCAACATTCTCTGGGAGGGTTTAGGGATGGCATGTCCTCCAGGGCCCATTTACATATATTTTTCAACATCTGACTAACAATCCCTCTTTGAGTTGAGTGATTACCACATCCCAAACCCTGCGCAGTCTCCTGTTGAGTGTATATAATAGAGTCACTGTACTTGTCCTTGGAAAAACAACTTATTTATGTTTAGAACTTCAGAAAATTGTGACTGTGTCTCCATCTGGGGTACAAAGGACCAGTGAGTCCAGTGTGCTGTGGTCCCTGCACTCAATGGCTCCAGATGTGCCAGCCCCAAGACTTATATCAATGCAGAGGATGAGGGGGTGAGAGAGGCTGCAGGTCTGGATCCATTGACTGTGGAAAGAGTATAAACTTTCACTCTGCGGGTGAAAGTTTATACTCTAAGGCAAAACATTAGGCAGTGATGAGTCGTTTCACATTGAATCCAAGCAGTGTCTTGGGAATCACTGTTATTGGTTCAACCATTTAAGAACATGGTGACGTTACTGGGTTTAGCTTTCCTATCATTTCTTTTCTTCCAAGTAACAAGTTTTATTTTCTACTTTTACAACAAGGTCACCAGGTACTAAGTTGTACCCTCTGACAGTGGGAAGATAGTAATATTAATTAAACTATTCTTTGAGAGGAATCTACCAGATCATGCTTATTGAATACAGTTTCACATTAAGCACATGGCTCAATATATATTTGTTAAATGAACAAGGTTGCGTGTCTGCCTTCCAAGTATATTTCTAGCTACTCATATGTTTTAATACTATATTAGTGTGGGTTTTTGTCATGTGAAAAAAAATCTCAGCTAGAACTAGTGTATTCTTTGGGATTCAAAATCCATGTTGATAACCTTTTCAACTCTTTGGCCTCCTTTTCAACTCTCACTTCCTTACCTTGTCTCTGTGACTCCATCTCATTCTACCTCAGGTCCTCTGAGTGTAGCCACAACTTAGTTTTCACTATCAAACTAGAAAAGTTTTCTCTGACCACTACCCACCAGTCTCTCTCTCCTGTTACCTCACTCCTGACCCACTCTTCACCTTTGTGGACACAGACTTTGTGCTCTTTATGCATAATTTCTGTTCCTGGCCTCTCGGGACATCTCAGGCACCTCACAGAGCTCAGG
Source organism: Myotis brandtii (assembly GCF_000412655.1). NCBI lineage: Eukaryota > Metazoa > Chordata > Mammalia > Chiroptera > Vespertilionidae > Myotis > Myotis brandtii. Next base: position 1,120,640 of record NW_005359881.1, read on the forward strand.
AACAGTTCTTCCCACTGCACTCACAACTGCATCCCAATGACCCTCATCTCCTGAGCTCCTGTCCCATCTGTCCTGCCAATCCCCAGCCCTGGTTAAGGCAACCATCTGTTTCTTCTCCCTATTCTAGGCGGCTGAGTACTTCAGGACAAAGTAGCTTAACCAGGTGGATTGGATGCTCTAAAATGTATTCCAATTTTTCTGGGGATTCAACAAAGCCAGAAATTCCTTTTCTCACCCCTCATCAACTCACTCTTAAAATACACATAGCTGCCATTCCATCTTCAGCACCCCCATTAAAGTTCTATACCTACCTCCCCCCGCTTTTGCTACCAACTTCACCAGAAGCTGGAGATCATCTGGTATGAATACTATAAAAATTTCACTTGTCAAGAATTATTACCCATTCCCTTTCTCTTTCCTCTAGTTTCTAAAGAATTTTCCTGACTTCCTTCTGAAGCCAGTGCTCCCACCTATCTTTTCCCTCTTCCCTCCCCAGGTCCTTGACTTTGCTCCCCCTCCATTTGTCCCCTTTGTCTACTTCCCTTCCATGTTCTCGGACTGCTTCCCTTTTTGTCCCTCCCTTGATACCTACAAACCTTTTCTTTCCTGTTTTAATTCTCTACCTTGATTCTAATTTCTATTCATGGTATTTCTGTCTCCTTCCTGTTCACCCACAGTTTTATCCACTTTTTTCTTCAATCCTCAGCACCATTAGCCTACAGAAAGTGCTAATGCCAAAAACCAACCTTTTCCTAGACCTTCTGCTAAAATTCTGTTTTCAGTAGAATTTGAAAACATTCCCCACCATCTTCTTGCTGGAACTCTGACCTCCCCTGGAGCCCTTGTTACATCCTACTGGCTCTCCTGCCCCATGGATGGCTTTTGTTGAGTTTCTGTCCTGAATCCCTACATGCTACCCCCTTAAAACAAGCCCTTTAAATATAAACTTTCTGAAGATTCGGTGTTCAGTTCTGTCTTAACTCTTGACCGTCCTTTGGTAATCTCCTATCTTACAGCTTGAGCTACCTAGCTGTTCCCTTGCAGTGGTTCTCAGCCTTCTGGCCCTTTAAATACAGTTCCTCATGTTGTGACCCAAACATAAAATTATTTCCGTTGCTACTTCATAACTGTAATGTTGCTACTGTTATGAATCGTAATGTAAATATCTGATATGCAGGATGATCTTAGGCGACCCCTGTGAAAGGGTCGTTCGACCGTCAAAGGGGTCGCGACCCCCAGGTTGAGAACCGCTTCTTTAGCGAATGGCTCACAGCTCTACCTTTACCCTCATCTGTCTTTCCCTAGTCAGACCTGTTCCTAACCATATGCTGAGCCTCCCACACTGATATGTTGCAGACACCTTATACTCTGATCTAAATTAAACTCATCGCTTTCCACTGCTGTGTTTTTGATCTTGGCTAATCAACCCAATGAAGTCTCCTTCCATCCTTATCTTTCAAATCATCTCCTGTTCACTACCCTTCTTCAAATAATTGGCTAATATAACAAATAATAACATGTTAAGAGGAAGGCACAGTGCAAGTGAAAAAATATAAGCAAACACCACAGGAGCTTCTGATTTTAATTAAAAGAAAATGTATGTGAAATGCTTATTATTTGATACAGACTAAGCTCTCAGTAAATGTTACCTAATATTATACAGCAAGTAAAGGGGCTGGAAAAAACAATGTGCTTTTTTCTATGTAGCCTACATAATTTTGTGTGATAGCTGATACTAACTTTGAACTGCATTCAGTTTTAAGTCAGTTGGATATGTATTTTTATGATAATTTCAAGAGCAAGTAACAAAGAGTAAAGCATGTGAGGAGCAGCATGATATAATTAACCACGTGCACTATTGATGAGGACTTGGCTTCCCTCTGTACCACTTGATATTCAGCGAAATAAATAATGGTGATAATTGTCAGATTCCTAACAAAGACATCTGCTAAACCAGACAACTCAGGCAAAGCTGTTTGCTACTGACAGCTTGCTTCAAATGTGAATGTTACCATTAAGAAAAAAATAGAGTTTTCATATTTATCACATTACCTAATCTGTTGTGTTGGCAGTGTTTCATCTGGGGACCCAAAGACCTGATAATTAAATTCAACGTTTAAACTTCTACATTTGCTTAAGGGACCATTAGAAGATCTTTCCCTTTTTTGTTGTTGTTTTAGTGTAAATGCAATATATCTACACAATAAAAATAGAATCCAACAATGAAGAATGGTAGCAACTGAAGAGTAAAAGTCTCATCCATTCTCCCTCCTACCATTCCTCCGCTCTAGAGATTATCTTTTGAATCATTTGCTATGTAAAAATCACATGACAAAATAATAAAAATCAACCAATGCCCCCTTATTTTATATATGGCCTTGAATTTCAGAAAACTCCAATGGAGCATAAAGACTAAGACAGATCATTACATGTTTAGATTTTTCTCTACTTGTCAATATCATCATTGAAAAGGTCTCCATTTCAAAGACCAGAAGAATGGAAAGGCTTACTCTCTTTTTCCTCATCTGATGATCAATCACTAAGAAGTAGCTGAAACAGAAAGGTCCCTCATCCTGGGCTGGAAATTGTTGAGGATCCTACTCTTGCCTTCCTTTGGCCCAGCCCCACCCATGGAGATAACATGCCCACTCAGAGCCTGTGTGCCCTCTACCAGACCATATTTGGGGTGACCTGGATAGAAGAATGAATTTCCAGCTCACGTGGTCCAAGCAACTTCCATGGCTTCTTCCCACCTCTTTCCTCACAAGGATGGGGAGGCCATGGGCAGGGGAACAGGTCCCCTCCTCCTCCTCCTCCTCTTCCTTGCTATTTTCTGGTATGGATGGAACTCTGAAGACTCTGAGAAATCTAAATTCAGCCCTAAGCTTTTAGGTTGTTATGAAGATGTCAAGGGAGGAGGATTTATTTAACAATTTTTTAGCTTGACTTACAGCTTTAAAGTATTGAATTCATTATATTCTTTTAACCGGGGCTGCCTTTAATGTTAGGAGGTGGGCCTGATTTGAAGATAATATCATTGTGAAGCTCACATAGTTACATGCCTTATCATTTGAATTGTGCTTCTAACAGTTCTTTGAAATAAAGGCAAAATAAATCTAACTCTTCAAATCATTAGGGTTTGGTTTTATTTTAAATGAATAACTTTCAATTTCAAATTATTCAGCCCCTCTTTATATCTACAGTTGAAATATTCAGTGAAGGGATATCCTACTAGAGGTAGAACATAAAATGACTTTGTTAATCTTTTTAGAAAATAACGTTCATAGTTTGCACTTCATTTCTAATAGTTATTTATGGACCTCTCTTTTTTTCTTCTATCCACTAATTATCTTTCTTTCAATCAATAATAAGAGTTTTTCAAAACAGAAAATTTTATTTAGACCTACCCTCATTTTACTGAAAAAGAAACTGGCAATACTATGGAAGGGTCACATGATTTTTTTTTTTTAATCGCTGTCGGGATCGCTCTTCTGCCTTTATTTTATTGTTTTTGGACATTTTTGAGTGCCGTGGTTTGGATGGCGCTTTTTGTCTCATTGCTGGGTTTTAAGGTGTGTTTTTTTCCTTCTTCATCCCTCTATGACCACTATGGAATTCTAATTTGAATCATGTTTGGATTGAAGCCGCCTCTGTATTACTTACCAGGTAAGTGAGCTGAGCGCCTCCCCGAGTCCCTCGAGGCGCCGGCAGGTCACATGATTTTTTAAGCCAAGTCATTTAGGAGTTTTGATTCATAAAAGTTTGGCAGGCTGCAATTGGTTGGATTTTCACTTTGTAGTTATTTTTTAAATGAATCCATAGAGATGTAAGGGATGGAAAGATTCATCATTTGAGGAAGGGAGTTGTTTTTCAACAATAATCACATTTATCCAGGGATCATTTCATTGCTTATTCATAGAGGGTTCTATAGGCAGGGTTTGTGTTTTTCTTCCTCATGCTATTCTCCATCACCCTGCTATTCCCACTCTAGCCCTAATATATGACCACGGTTGTTAGGTACTTGTGTGTGCATGCAGGTTTCTCTAGGCAAATACAAGGCCTTATATGACTGCTTTTAAAAAATATATATTTTATTGATTTTAGAGAGGATGGGGGAGGGAGAGAGAGATAGAAACATCAACGATGAGAGAGAATCATTGATTGGCTGCCTCCTGCACGCCCCCTACTGGGGATCAAGCCTGCAACCCAGGCATGTGCCCTTGGTGGGAATCGAACCTGGGACCCCTCAGTCCGCAGGCTGACGCTCCATCCATTGAGCCAAACCAGCTAGGGCATGACTGCTTTTTCACTTAACAGCCTTGCAGATCTTTCCTTATCAGTTCAGAGAGCTTTCTATTCTTTCTTGAAGAGTGCATGGAATTTATTCCATTATATGACTATTCTATAATTTATTTTTATTAATAACTTTGATTTCTTAAGAACTTTATAGTTAAAAAATTGTGAAGACAGTACAGAGAATTTCCCTCTTTTAGTAACATTTTATTTTTAGCATGGTACACATTACAATTATTGAACCAATATTGACACATTATTAATTAAAGTTGATACTTTGTTTGGATTGCTTTAGTTTTACTATTATTAACTAAAGTTTATACTTTGTTCTAATTGCTGTAGTTTTACCATTTTCTGTTCCAGGAGCTCATATTACATTAGTCATCATGTCTCCATAGGCTCCTCTCGGCTGTGACAGTTTCTTAGACTTTCTTTGGTTTTGTTGGCCTTGACAGTTTTAAGGAGTAACTGGTCATGTATTTTGTAAAATGTCCCTGAGTTGAGGTTTATTTTTATACAAATGTATTTTCCACAAAGAAGTCTTTGGATGAATGATAGATTTTTTTTTCTTTTTTTTCTTTTTTTTTTAAAGTGTATTCTAAAGTAAGATATATTTTTTTTTCTTCTTTGTCAAAATTGTTTTTATTTTTTTTAAATTTTTTTATTGCTTAAAGTATTACAAAGGGTATTACATATGTGTCCTTTTTTCCCCCGCCCTTGACAGGCTGCCTCCTGCACGCCCCCTACTGGGGATCAAGCCTGCAACCCAGGCATGTGCCCTTGGTGGGAATCGAACCTGGGACCCCTCAGTCCGCAGGCTGACGCTCCATCCATTGAGCCAAACCAGCTAGGGCATGACTGCTTTTTCACTTAACAGCCTTGCAGATCTTTCCTTATCAGTTCAGAGAGCTTTCTATTCTTTCTTGAAGAGTGCATGGAATTTATTCCATTATATGACTATTCTATAATTTATTTTTATTAATAACTTTGATTTCTTAAGAACTTTATAGTTAAAAAATTGTGAAGACAGTACAGAGAATTTCCCTCTTTTAGTAACATTTTATTTTTAGCATGGTACACATTACAATTATTGAACCAATATTGACACATTATTAATTAAAGTTGATACTTTGTTTGGATTGCTTTAGTTTTACTATTATTAACTAAAGTTTATACTTTGTTCTAATTGCTGTAGTTTTACCATTTTCTGTTCCAGGAGCTCATATTACATTAGTCATCATGTCTCCATAGGCTCCTCTCGGCTGTGACAGTTTCTTAGACTTTCTTTGGTTTTGTTGGCCTTGACAGTTTTAAGGAGTAACTGGTCATGTATTTTGTAAAATGTCCCTGAGTTGAGGTTTATTTTTATACAAATGTATTTTCCACAAAGAAGTCTTTGGATGAATGATAGATTTTTTTTTCTTTTTTTTCTTTTTTTTTTAAAGTGTATTCTAAAGTAAGATATATTTTTTTTTCTTCTTTGTCAAAATTGTTTTTATTTTTTTTAAATTTTTTTATTGCTTAAAGTATTACAAAGGGTATTACATATGTGTCCTTTTTTCCCCCGCCCTTGACAGATTTTTTTTTCTAATCATTTACTATTACCAACAATGCTTCCTCAGTAGCAGCACACCTCACAGGTTGCCTCTGCAATGTTGCGTCAGCCACTTCGCATATCTCAGGTAGAGGAGATAAACTCCCAAGGTGGCATGGCAGGTTAAACGGAAATGCTTTTGTAATTCTGACACTATTGTCAAATTGTCTTCCATAAGGACTGTGCTGGTTTATACTGTATGTACGAGAGTGCCCATTTCTTGACAGCTTTGCCAACAAACTTTCAGAGTTTTGCCTGTCTGATGGGGAAAGTTGGTATCTCAGCATGTTTTTTTAACGTTTATTATAAATGAGGATGGAGTATTTTATACATATTATTGCTTATTGTCAATAGATTTTCTTCCATTATATTTGCTAAGCATCTTTTTCTCGTGAATATAAAAGCTATTGATTTCTGTATAATAATTTCATAAGTTAGATATTTTAGCTGCAGGATGCTTGTCATGCACCCCATGTTCAATCTTGTACTCATATTAAACATATGAGAATTCTAAGACACAAAATTTTAATTTAAAAATAAAACTTTAATTTAAAAAATTAAAAGATAAGGTTGAACATAGATGAAGGTGAAAGAATGTTTTCCTCCTTAGAATTTGGCTGCTATTGGAATTAGTTTTTCTGTCAGTGCTAGGTTGCTAGCACGTAGTCGTCAGATGATCACATTATATCATCGAGCAGTAGAGGCATGTTACATTTCAGGTGAATAATAATACAATTCATGGCATAAAAATCAATAGCATATACTCTAGAGTCAGATTGACTGGACTCAAATTCTAGCTTAACCACTCACTAGCTGTGTGACATTAGGCAAGTTAATTAATGTCTCTGAGTTCTTGGCACCTACTAAGTATAAAAATGTACCACTACTTTACAGTGCTCTTTAAATCTTACCAAGGACTTTCAGTTATATTAGTTCACTTTTACCACCAACAGCACTTGGTATATGACTGCTTCACACTTCATTGTCCCTAAAGTGGACTATGAGATTAGGGGATGTGATACTGTCCTGTACCCATTGCTGGGCCATGTTGTTCTATCATACTACCTCTAAGCACTAATCTGGAAATGTATAAACCATTAGTTCTTTCCTTAACCATTTGTAGGCCATAAGCGTCTATAGACACAAGTGGCGGACCTTTTTTAATTAAATTCAAAATATCGTGGCAGTTAACTGGTTAAATATAAGGGTAATCTTGGGGGCACTTTGTCACATTTCTATTTATCATAAGTAGAATTATGAATAATTATTGATATTGTAGAGTGTTCTCAAACATATGATTCTTAATGAATTCAACTTTGGCCTTCTTTATTGTTTGGGTAGTTTGTGGTTTTTTTTTCAACTTTGGCCTTTTATAGACAATGGCTATTCTTTGGTCAGGAATGTCCTCTTGATTAGCACGGATGTCCCTCAGGAGCGGCTGCGGCCTGGGAGGCTGCCCTGAGATAACACAGGCTTGGGATGCAGAGCCCACTTAATTCATCTTCCTCTTGAAGGCATTTCAAATTTTAACTTTCCCCATAAAGGTATTTTTTTCCGCATTTGAATCTATGCTATGCATTTCTCGACTTCATCACTTAATTAAACAGCAATTCAAAAAACCTTCCAAGGTTGATAAGTTTGATCTTTGGGTTAAAGATAAACATATATGCTTTTCCTCTCTCTGGCTGGGCCTCACTCTTCAGCTAAGACACAGAGCATATGTCTTACATTAGAGAATCTTATCAGGCTCAGAAGATGCACTCCCATTTCCTGCTCATACCACGCTTACGTGCTGCAGAGCTAAATTATAATCATAGCCACTGTGCTATTTTTAAAGTGCAGTTACAGTTGGAGTTCCTGGCTTCCTTCTAAAACCATGACCATACTGCCACTCTCCTCACAGTGTTTCTATGCTGAAATAAGAAACATTTTAGTGCTAACATCCAATAACCCTTGCTACCTTGCTGAGAAGTTTATTTGATAAATAAGATGTACAAGAAGTCTCTTTGAAAACTGAATAACGTGCTTCCATGTCTAAGTTGCATTCACTTGTCTAACTGAGAGATGGGGTGGGGGTGGGTAGTTAATCTGACAAGCTAATAGAAACAAACAAACCTTGTTTTATAATGAAGCAATAACCTTGATGTATCCTTTAAGCCAGGTGAAGCCGAGGTTTGCCATTTATCTGGAAAAAAGGGAGCTTGCAAAGTTGAGTCTGCTTACTTATTGTCGTGGGAGTTGGTGTTGGCTGGTTTTTGTTTGCTTGCTTGAAATATCTGGCTTGCTGATTACAGTGTTTAAATAAGCTAGATAATGCTGTGCCGTGTAGGTTCAGCCGTGACCTGTTGCTGGTTTTCACATGTGAGAGTCTGGGCATAAATCATGCTCAGAAGAGTCCTCCTCCTGGTTTCATAATTCAGCTGAGAGACAGAGTGCTCAAAGGGGAGAGGAGGGAGATTGAAGTCAGACCCAGAACAGAGACCTGCATTTTCGTTATTAATATTTCCATTTGACAGAAATTTTTATCGCTGAGAATATAAATGGGCACAGATAAAAGGATAGGTCAGCCAGCCACAGGATAAATCTCTTTCAACTCAGCCTGGAGAAGTTGTTCTTCATATGTTTCACTCTGATGTTCTTCTTCAGAGCCCTAATTTTGGCATCAGAAGTTGGATCATTTGGGTTCAAACATCTGTTGTTTCTGGATGGCTTTAAAATTCCATCGTGAGCTCAAAAATGCTCAAATTGCAAGGCATGTCATTCTGAGAAGTATCTTTCGGTGTGTGTCTGCCCTGCTCTCTCACGGATCTTCCACGAACACTTCATCTGGGCCTCCAATTTCTGCTCTTTTTCTACGTGGGATAGTAACGTAAAGTGTTTGTTTCTTGCACTTGGATCTCATGGAATGCCTTTCCCTGCTAAGTTTATTCTTTATGTGTTTGGAATGCGCTGGAATGTATGCTAATACTTTTCAAAGTCATCACTTGCTGCTTTTCCTTTTCCTGCTTGCCGTTGCCTGACTGCGCCATACCAATTTCTGTTAGAACATTACAAGTTCTAGCAAGATTTTTTTTTTTGGAGAAAGATAAATGCAATCAAATAACCCTTAAAGGGCAAATGTAGTACAACTCCTTTTTCTGAGAAAGCCTTATAGCTTTTTCCCATTCCGTGAAGCACCCCAACTAAGAGGTATGATTACAGGCAGAAGCTGAGTTAGCACAATAAATATCCTCATGTTGGAAAAAAGTATTTGATGAACAGATATTGAAGAGGGTCAAGTTCTTGCAAGTTCTAGCAAGATTTTTTTTTTTTGGAGAAAGATAAATGCAATCAAATAACCCTTAAAGGGCAAATGTAGTACAACTCCTTTTTCTGAGAAAGCCTTATAGCTTTTTCCCATTCCGTGAAGCACCCCAACTAAGAGGTATGATTACAGGCAGAAGCTGAGTTAGCACAATAAATATCCTCATGTTGGAAAAAAGTATTTGATGAACAGATATTGAAGAGGGTCAAGTTCTTGTGACTTTCCCACCAAGCCACTGAACTCCCTAGCTCTGCGTTCTTCCAAAACTATTGAATACGTCTTAAAGTCAAAATCCAGAGTAGCATTTCAGTGGGGGAGACCACACCATTGCTGATTTGACTGGGATTCAGAGTCATTTAAAAACAGCTGGAGCTAGGACAACCCTTCAAGAGTGAGTCTTGGTGCCCTGGCTGGTTGTTCAGTGGTTAGAGCGTTGGCCCACCGACCCAACAGTGGAGGGTTCCATTCCTGGTCAGGACATGTATCTTCGTTGTAGGCTTCACCCCTGACCCCCATCAGGGTGCGAATGGGAGGCAACCAATCGATGTGTCTCTCTCACTTCGATGTTTCTCTCTCTCCCCATCTGTCTTCCGCTCCATCCTCTCTAAAAAAATCAATGGAAAAAATGTTCTTGGGTGAGGATTAAAAAAAAAGAGTGAATCTTGGCATTGATCTCCCACACGAAGTCAGATATCTAAAGAAAACAGTTTGGGAGATTTTTTTTCTTTTGTACACAAACTTCATGTTTTCTCTCTCAGTTCTCTAATCGTCATAAATTATTGTAGAATGTACTATCCTAAGAATGACAGTTTATTAAATAAGTGATTTATAGCAAAACTAAATAAACCCAGGGAAGGTCTCGGCCTTGGAGGGCCCTCCGGTCTTAGCGGCTAATTCTTGACTTCTCAGTATCCGTGCCATTCCCATGGTAGCAGCCGCTCCTTCAGGGTCAGGGGTGACTGCCATGCGGGCCATTAATCTTGGCTTGGCCCCTCTGACTGCTTTATCTCTAGATGCACATAACATGCTTTAAACCCACTCGGCCACTGACTTCTTGGACTTCCCCCCCTCGGTCTCAGCTCTGCTTCTCACAGGAGTAACTGTGATAGCTGGAAGGCTGCCCATCAGAGTGTGCAGTATGGTTTCCACTTTCCTCCAAGCTCTTTAAAAAAACATCGCACACACATTAAAGGGTTGCTCTTCTTCAGAAATTTACTGTTGGAGCTGAGAGGGTCATATCAGGTTTGCATCCTGCCTGCTTTTGTTATGTGTAAAAATACTGGCTACTGGATCCCGAGTACCTTGCTGGGCTGTTTCATCTTTGTCTTTGGCAGGAATGGCCAGGCACTTGTCACCAGGAGCAGAAGGGTTGAGAGCTTACGCCCCGACGTGAGGCCCACCTGTACTGGGGAGCTGGCTCTGCCACGTCCTAGTAAGTGACAGGTGGCTCTTGTTTAGCCCTGGAAGCTTTGGTTAAATAAGATAATGTGTGTAAACCTCTTGGCATGTGTTTTGTGCAGAGTCCTTGCTCAAAATGCCAGCCAGGGGGAGTTGCATGGATCTGTGCGTGGAACCGAAGGGAGGAGGGCAGCTGCTCCTTGGAGAATCTGACCTTCACAGCTTCTGGAGCAGAAAGACTGTTTCTACAGAAGAGCCCAAGCAAACCTCTGACGTAAGTTATTTACACTGATAGCACATGTTTATGCAAACGAGCCAACAAAATCTACGGGGCGGCTGTTTCTTAACACCGCTCCTAGAATTAATAATTGCTGTTTCAAATCCAAGTGACCACATGCACGGACAGCCCCAGCTCAGGTGGAGCCTGTGAGTCTGTGACGTGGTCAGTGGCTGCACAGTGACCTCAGGCAGCGGCCGGGTGGCCGGGATATCAGACACCTGCTTGGCCTTTGAATCTGGGGCTGGTAAATCTGTCTGGCAAGGAAACTTTTCTAAACCATGGACCCTTAAAGAATGTGGAGAAAGCTATGCCCAGATAAACATGTGTGGTAGGAGGCAGGCGAGAGGGGAGAGAGAAGAGAGACAGAGACTCTGGTAAAGACTCTGAGAGAAAAGAGAAGAAAGAGAAGGAAGAGATGAGCCACGCAGCCAGAGTGGGAGCAAAAACCAGAGAGGCAATAAAATACCGGGCTCTGGATTCAGACATACTTGATTTTAAGTCCTTGCTTTCAAGCTGTGTGATATGGGCAAGTTCCTTAACTTTCCTACGGCTCAGGGTCCTTCTCTCTAAAGAGGCACCACACGAACACCCACTTCAGGAGGCTGCCGTGAGGCTCAAGTGAGAGCGCGCATTGGAAAGCATGGGGCCCAGTGGGCATGTGTTTTCTAACTTTCTCACCTCATGGCACATTGAAGACCCTTCCTCATATATGGCATTTACGTTTATTTATTTACTTAGGTGTTAGTTTTATTAGCAAGAGGCATCCCTGGAACCAAATGCACATGGTCCTGTCAATCTGGAAAAATTCTTATTGCTGTTTTCGTAGGAACAATTGCAGATAAGTGATGCTGGGCAGCTTGTATCTCTTCTAAAGGGCTGGCTATACCATTTAAAAAATATATTGACTAAATGGTTCAAACACCAAAACAGGAGTCACAAGGCATTCATGTATTCATTCGTTTATTCTGAGGTCAGAAAGAAACTCGATTTTTAGCATCTGGTGATTTTAGTCTAGTAAAGATTTCTGAATACAAGGTACAGCCAACAGAAAGTGGGGTCTTCATTTATCCTATTTGCTAGCTAATACCCAGGATGAAATGGGAGAGGGAGAAAGAATGTGGGGAGAGGACTGCCTGTTGACACATCAGCAAGAACTCCGTCACTTCTCACATCTTCCTTCCCCTCTGCTGTGCGATCACCCACGCCTCTGCTGGGATTTGAAGCATGGCCTATTATTTATAGATTGGAATCAGGGTAGGAGGATGAGGCACCAGGTCTACTTTCAGCCTCAGTCTCTAATAACGCTCAAACTCTAAGTAGAGGTTGTGTCCCATTTGCTGCCTTCCCATCACTTCATAGTACGCATAAGGGTCACAGACCTGTTCTCTCCGGCTCCGTCTTCCTCTGGGGCAGATAAAGCTGAGATTGCACCATCACAAGCAGTTCAACCAATCGTTATGTATAAACCGCAGCCCTTTTACAATAAACAGGGAAGCTCACAAGCCTACATTAGTCCCGCCTTGTCTGCGGCATCAGGGCCACAGAGCCCCTCTCTCCTTGGAAGTAAATCTCTGCTCTGGTGGTAAGCAGATGCCCTCCTTCGGGAAAGTATTTCACAAAGATGGAGTGTGCGTGTGATATACAAACATGTGTAATCGCTTTAGAAGGGAACTGTCCACTGCACGCCCGGAAGCTGGAGCACAGGAAGACAGAGTACCACCGTCTCAGGAGAAGCAGTGAGTGCTCCGGCCTGGGATCCTTGATCCCGGCCATGAGTAGCAGAGCCCATGTGAAGAAAAGACCGGCGAGTTTTCCAACCGGACGTGCTATTTTATTTCAGCAGAGCCGACTGCTGGGAAACCCCTGGAGGCCCTGGCAGCTGCGTCTTGTCTTTAGTATGAA
>NW_005359881.1:1133438-1155734 GCF_000412655.1 Myotis brandtii
ACTCACAAGAGGCACAGCCTCAAGAAGGCCATTCTGAGTAACTGAATCAGACAGAGGGGGAGCCGCTAGTCCATTCCCAAGTCAAGAATGCTTTTTGTCTTTCCTTCTCTCCCTATGGGCTGTGTCCTCATGAAAAGATCATTTATGGCTGTTGGAACGAGTGCATCAGAGCCAGCTTCTGGTTCTCCCTTTTTCTTCTCCCAGCACGCTGTCCTGCTCAAAAGACCTTTTGTTAAAGACAAACAGCAGATGCAGCTCAGATATCTTCAATAATTTGGGGTGGCGGTATTTTATCTTGAATTGGTCTAATACCATTTTTGTGTTGAAAGTATAAATATTCTAGGAAATTGAGAGACCCATACCAAAGTAGTATTTTTTTATATGTATCTCTTCAAAATGATGTAATTCGGGAAGAACTGATCATGTCACTTAAACGATATACAGAAGAAATGGACATACAATGGCATCACAGGCTAGAGTGAATCAGGGAGGCCTTGTGGAAGCGGTAAGATTGATAGAAAGTGCTGGGTAAACATGAGTAGAAGCATGGAGCTAGGAATGGACTTAGCAGGTGCAAAAGTAAGAAGGCTTGTTGATTAGGAACCTTGAGTTAGGAGTCAGGTAGAAGAAAAAGGTGGTCAGGTGCTGCAGAGACTAAAAATTAGATTTAAGATTTGAGACTGTTTCAGTAATCAATTAGTTGCTATCCAATGAGTTCCTATTCACATATATGTGAAAAATATTTTATTTTTTATTTTTTAATATATTTTATTGATTTTTCACAGAGAGGAAGGGAGAGAGATAGAGAGTTAGAAACATCGATGAGAGAGAAACATCGACCAGCTGCCTCCTGCACACCTCCCACTGGGGATGTGCCCGCAACCCAGGTACATGCCCTTGACCGGAATCGAACCTGGGACCTTTCAGTCCGCAGGCCAACGCTCTATCCATCGAGCCAAACCGGTTTCGGCTGAAAAATATTTTAAATATAGATCATAAAAAGTGCAATCATTTACAATCTCACCAGTCTTAGGACAATGGCGGTGAACATTCTGGTGCATGTTCTTTCACAGATTTGTTAGTAAATTTACTGTCCTAGTTTAGGTCCCCCCGAGGCAGATCCTGAGACTAGGATTAAAGTGCAAGTAGTCTGTTTAGGAGCTGATTCCAGGAAAGGCCAGTGGGGGAGTGAAAGTAATAAGACAGGGAAGGCAAGGAAGCTTCAAAAGTGCATGTTCTCAAATGCATCTGTTGGAATGCAGTCACGTGGGCAGCTCAGAATTATCCCACTGGGGGACCAGGAAGTGGAGAATTTATTTGCTAATTCCTGTCAGTTGAGAGTTGATTTTGGGGGGCATTAACTCTGAAAGGGTCTCCCTTTTTTAGAAAAAGAGCCCTAAGCAGAGAGTTGCAGGTTTTTGCAGCCAAGAGCCCTCAGTGTGTTGTGGGGATATGGGTGCTACATGAATATACCCAATTTATATTTTACTTATAAAAAAACTAAAGGCCCGGTGAATGAAAATTTATGCACTGGAGGGGGGGGGTCCCTCAGCCTGGCCTGCCCCCTCTCACAGTCAGGGAGCCCTCAGGGACGGGAGGCGACCCAGTGATCAGGGGAAGGCGACGCCCCATCACACCTCTGCTGCCACTGCTGGCAGCACAAGCCTCAGCCGGCCCTGGTTACCTGAGCCTCGGGCGGCCCTGGTTACCTGAGCCTCGGGCGGCCCTGGGTGGCTGGGCAGCCAACATCCAAGGCTTGCCTGCACCTTGGACCAGCCCTAGGCAGCTGGGGGCTGAGGGGACTGGGGGACCCCGGCAGGGCTGAGGGGACTGGGCGCCACCATTTTGTGGCTGTGGGCACTGCCATCTTTGAGGGTGTGGCAGTCAATTAGCATATTCCCTCCTTATTGGCTGTGGGCTCCGCCATCTTTTGCGACAGCATGAGGGTCAATTAGCATATTCCCTCTTTATTAGATAGGATAAGCTTTCTGTGCATCAGGCTTTGTACTATTTGTTTGACTTGTGTTAGCTCATCTAATTCTCACAGCAGCCCTGTAAGGTAGGCACTGCTCTTTCCCCCTGAGGGTTTGAGCCTGGGATTCCAGGCTTATCGCAGATAGGAGTGTCATACTCCCAGAGAGTAAATATCTGAAATCACAAACATGACACACAGAAGAGCTTTAATGATGGCCTTATTCACTCAGCTCCTTTCTTCTGCATATTTTTTCTTCCTTCTGTCAACACAGAGTTTTTCCTTTGCAACTGTAATGTCTCTTCTTTTTCAGAGACATTTGTTGGAAAACAAAACAAAACCTTGAGACATAAAGGATCTGTAATGAATGCCTGTCAGTGGTGTCTGTTCAGCATCTCCTTTCCCATCTTCTTCTGGCACAGCACCTTATTTCATTGGGGAGAAATGATCCACTCCTTTTCCTTGTGGTTTTAAGGGCTGCCAAGCCAGTCTTCAGTCTACAGGGGTGAGCTTGAGGTCTAGACTTGGCCAACCTTAGTCTCCATTGACTTGGCCACAGTGTTTAGCTAGAAATGTGTTTGTGCATCAAGTTGAACTAATTTGAGTCTTTCTCTGGGACTTTGTATCAGGCTTTCAGAAAAGAAAGCTGATGTTACTGGACTGAGATGATAGAACCAGGATTGTCTGAACCATGCTCCACTTCCTCTCCACAGCAAGGGTAGAACAAGCCCATCTGCAGTAGGAGAGAATGTTAACAGAGAAGAAAGATGGGGATAGAGGTAGGTAGGTAGGTAGGTAGGTAGATAGATAGATAGATAGATAGATAGCTCTGACTGCATGGCTAAGTCCCTGCAATCCCCTGGGGTCTACTCCTCCTGGACTCCCCATTGCATGAACAAAATAAACCAATAAACAATAACCTTCTTCCTTCCATCCTTCCTTCTTTCCTTCATGCTTGTTTACTTACTTGTTCATTTGTTTGCTTATTTAAGCTGGTTTGACGTGGATTTCTGTTTCTTGCAACCACAGAATCTTGACTAATTCAGGACCTAGTGCATTCTGACCAGGAAGTGTGTTTGTGGCCCATCAGTTATATATTGGTGTAAGAGAGCAGGGAGATGGAGAGAATCAAGTTAAGATAGGACAGGAGTGACCTTTTTCCATCCTTCACAATGTTATTTGTCTCCATGATTCCCAGGTCGATTCCAACTCTCTGAGGCATGAAGGAGGCATCTGCCTGCGGGAAGTTTTGAATTTTAATAGCATCATGGAGCACAGTTTTGTATCGACTGCTGCCTTTGCCTGCAGCTAGTGATGGCATTCATCAATTCAAAGTTAACCAATTTGTTTTTCCCTCTTCTTGCCACTCAAGGACATGGAGAACTCTGGTTTTAGGAGCATAAACTGGTGGTTCTATGAGTTCTAACCCTGCCTCAAGCAGTCTTTGGCTTGTGTGACCCTCCAAAGATTCAGCAGACCTAAGATCTCAGCATGCTGTTATTCCTCTGGAAGCTAGAAGACATCATTGAAGTAATAGCTGTCCTTTATTAATACTTACTATATTCTGGCCCCGTGCACTTCATGTGCTACTGCCATGTAACCCTCGCAGAATCCTGCAAAGTGGGTGTTAACCCACAAGGTCTCTGTGAGCTCCAGAGCTCAGATAGCCCCTTAGAGTTCTTGTGCTGGTAGGAATAGCTGGGCCTTGTCTGCCAGCCTTGCTCAGTCATTGGCTGGGGTTGTCCTGAAAGGAATGTGCCCTTTGCTGGAAAGCTAAGGAAGACCCTAAGGAGTCTCATTCCTCCCAGCTGGGCAGCCAGTACTTTCTTGAAGGAGGTATTTGAGCAGCACTTTTCTAAGTCTACCACCTCACTCAGCCCATTGTACAAAAGGGTATTATTGCCTTAGACCATGAAAATCTCCCCTTGGACCAAACAAGGGCATACACTGAAATATTGGTTTGGCCAGTGTCAAGAAAGAGAGGTTGCTCTAGATCAGTATTTTTCAACCTTTTTAAAAAACTAAAATTGCCCATTCCCCCAACCCCAGGAGCATTTTTAGACATTTTTTCCTAATTCTTTTCCCACCATGAAAATTTAATATCAGAGTTATACTATTATCAACATAAGAAACATCCAAACCTGTAGAGAATTTTTATAAGCATTTATTTGAGCCAAACTGATGACATTGCCAGGAAGCAAGATCTCAAATGCTCTGGAGAATGACAGTTTTATGCATTTGAAATTAAGAAGGGAACGTAAGGAAGATTACATGATGGTGGGAGAGAACAAGGTGGGGATTGGATTATAGGATAGTTAAGATTATGTGCTCACTTGAGGGTGGTTTCAGACCCCGGGGTCTGAAAAAGAGGCATTTTAAAGGTGTGTTAATCTAGATGCACAAGAACAATGGACAGGTCTTGCTGAAGTAAAAGATAAACATTTTCCTCATCAAGTTATAGGCCTGGGCATAGCTATCTACCATGAACTGCCCAGTTAGGAATTTATGATCACATCAGCCTGTGAGGTTAATTTTGGTTAAATTTATTATAATAAATATAACTGTGTGTATATGTTTATGTACTATATGGTTATCTGTGCTATGTGTATAAAAAAAGTTAAATTTTTTTCATTCCCCAAGAACCAATTTTTACTTCCTTGGAGACAATATCACCCTTCTTAAGAATGCATGTTCTAGATTAAAAGAGACTCAAGGGCTATAACAACCAAATATAATGTATGGCCCAGGGTTGGATCCTGGGTTGGATAAACCAGCTAAAATGGGAATTTAGGGGATATGTGGGAACTTCTAATATGGACCATATACTTTTGTTAGGTGTGACAGTAATATTTTGGATGTGTAGGAAAACATTATTATCCTATATAATAAAAGGCTAATATGCAAATAGACTGGTCACTATGACTCGCACTGACCATCAGGGGCTGCCCCCTGGTGGTCAGTGCGCTCGCATAGGGAAACACCCCTCAGCCAGAAGCCAGGCTCACAGCTGGTGAGCGCAGCAGCGGTGGCGGGAGCCTCTCCCGCCTCCTCGGCAGGGCTAAGGATGTCCAACTGATGGCTTAGGCCTGCTCCCTGAGGGAAGCGGGCCTAAGCCGTCAGTTGGACATCCCCCAAGGGCTCCCGGACTGCAAGAGGGTGCAGGCTGGGCTGAGGGAAACCCCCTCCCCAAGTGCATAAATTTTGTGCACCGGGCCTCTAGTATGTGTGTGTGTATATATATATATATATATACTTTGTTTTGTTTTAGTTGTTTGTCATTAAGAAGGACATAGTGAACTCACGAGCTGCAGTGACTTGGCAGTGGTGGTTCTTGGATGACGCACCCCAAAACCAGAGAGGAGGGAGCCCGATTCCTTGCGGGGCCATGTGATTCCACCTTCAGCCGTGGGTTATATTGTTAATAGGACACTGTTGACCCAGAATCTGGTTTACTGCACACTTGCGTTTGCATTCCACACCCTGTATGACAGCAACTTTGCAGAGTGCCCTGTCACACTCAGGACCCCTCAGGGGATGTCAGAGAGCTGGTTTTGGTCCCATCCCTGCAGGCCAGGCCAAGGGACCCCACCTGCCAAAGGGACCCCGCACACTCTGCAGACACCCTTTGAGCCACAGTGCCACCCCAGATGTGGTCAGCCGGGGAGGGACAAAAGGAGGTTGGCTCCAGGGCGTGTCTGGCCCATCTTTCCCAGTCCTGCCCTGCCAGCCACCTTCTAATTAATTTCTTTTCAGTGTGCACGAATCCATGCACCGGGTCACTAGTTTTTTATAAATGTGTATGGTAGTAAAAAACAAGAAAGAAATATTGGCTTCTTGAAGACACCTGTATTTGTTATTAATCAAGTTCCCTGACATGCATGGGACTTCCCTCCTTGCTGATCTTATACATATTTCTGTTACCAGCAAAGTTTGTCATCAGAAGTGGAATAATTGGCCTTTGTGGATTTGGAATAGCTGAGTATTGTAAGTTAGTGATGCTGGTTCTCTTAAAGTGAACTGAAATGTCTTGTGAGAAAAGCAATCTTTTTGCAAAACACTGGATAAAACTGGTTTATAAAACTTTTCCATGCTTTCTTTAAGATCTGGGTGTTTTAGGCATTAGCAAGTTAAAACCTATTTTATCAAATAGTGTCATGAAATATTTATCCCAATTATCATCCATCATCATCTTATCTTATGATGAAAACTTTTAGATGACAACATAACATATGTGAGGAGTTACAGAGGTTTAAAAAATTCTTTTGGGGGTTATGTAAGCAACATGCTTAAAGATTCCTGGGCTAAAATCATACATTTCCAGGAAAGGAGGCCCTCTCTTTTGCATCCTTCCAGTCTCTTTCCTTCCCAGGATCCAGTTGCTAGACACACAACCCACCTGGTCAGGACTCCAGGCAAAATGGCAGCCCTTTGCTTTTGTCAGTGAGAACCATTTTCATTTCAATAACATTTCTCATTCTTTTCTCTCAGTGGTTGATTTCCATGGTGACACAGCTCTACTACGTAAGCACATCCGCAGAACTCAAGCAGCTCACCTAAAGCTGTGACTGCTTCCTGCAACTTTTCTCACTGTGGTTTACAAACCTCACTCTCAGTGTTCACAGACCCCCTTCCCGTTTGCTGCTGAGTGTATGAAAAGTCATTCCAAATGTCAAAGAGATGACTCTTGTTCTTTCCAATCAGTGTTACGTTCAACAGTCAAATGTGAAGGGCTGTACATTTCCTCAGGCAGGATGAACCATGGGCATGCTGCTTTCTGAAGGGTGTCTAAATCATCTCACACATTTAAACAAAAGCCCGCCCATGAGGCCCGAGCATCTGGCGGAATACACGTTCTCCCAGATCTCCCGGGATTCTGAGCTTCTCAAGGCACGCCGTGACCCACCTTTCCGGGTTCCTCTCCTACTTAATTTGCTGGCGTGTCTCCCTGTCAGGTCTCGCATATAATTCTCCTTACTGCTGACTTTGATTGTCTAGTCTTGGCCTAAGCTTGGAAAATTCCAAAGAGGAATGCTCCACCAGTTTGCAGGCCAGAAGTAAAATTCTAACAAGATCTGTTTATTGCTCACAGAGCCTGCGATTCCTGGAAGATGATTACAATCAGCTGTTGGGGTTTAGACGGGCTACACCCCCCAAATCTCAAGCCCTCACCCATCTCTTAACTCCAACTGTTCGCTGAGCATGGTCCTTGTGAAGACCCACTGTGATGTCAAACTCAAGCTGTCTGGGATAGAACTGCCATCCTTCCCTTTAATGCTTCCTGTCTGGTTGCCCTGTGAGACCAAACTTCCTGTAGTGCTGTTTTGATCTTGTCACCTCTTGTGCAGAAGCCTTCAGTGGTTCACATTGTCTGCAACATGAAATACAAATTCTTTTCCTCATATTCTAGGGCCTGTTACTCAGGTTAGACAGAGCCCAAACAAGCTTTCTATCTCATGCTACAGATTTTTTGGTCAAATGTTCCCACATTCTGGAATGTTCTGTCTACTTTTTTCCACTTGTTTTTCCTACAAATATTTATATTGCTCTTCAAATTTAACCCAGATAGCTGCATGTGGCTTTTCCCTCATTTCCTGGAAGTCTGCTCAAATGTCACATCTTGCTGCCACTCCCCCCACTTCCTAGCCCCATTCCCTGCTTTATTTTACTTCGAGGCACTTATCACCATACATTATTTATTCATGTATTGTCCATAGGCCTCCCTGGGGGGCAGGGATTTTGTTAATGTTGTTCATTGTTGTATCCTCACCAACTAGAAGGGGGCCTGGCACAGAACAGGCAGACAATCAGTATTTATGAATTAAGTGAGTGGATGAAGGAACTCTGAGAATATTTAAGGGCATTTAGCATGTGGCTGGCACTCTCCTGGGTCCTATAGAGATGGATATAAACGAAAATGGGGTTCTTCTATTTTATTTATTTGTTTGTTTATTTATTTTTAAATATGTTTTTATTGATTTCAGAGAGAGGAAGGGACAGGGAGAGAGAGATAGAAACATCAGTGATGAAAGAGAATCATTGATCGGTTGCCTCTTGCACGCCCCCTACTGGGGATCAAGCCACAACCTGGACATGTGCCCTGACCGGGAATTGAACTGTGACTGCCTGGTTCATGGGTCAACTCTCAACCAATGAGCCACACCAGTCAGGCTATTTTATTTTATTTTAAAAAAATACTTGCCCAAGGATAGTTTTTTGTTTGTTTTTTCCCATTGACTTTAGAGAGAGGAAAGGTAGGGGGAGAGAGAGATATATGGATGTGAGAGAGAAATATTGATTGGTTGCTTCCCATATGTGCCTGCACCAGGGATCAAACCCACAACCTATGTAGGTGCCCAGACGAGGAATTGAACCTACAACCTTTTTGTTGTACAGGATAACGCTCCAATCAACTGAGCCACTCAGCTGGGCCAAATGGAGTTCTTTTAGAAATCCACAATCTTGTGGGGGTAGGAAATGAGAATTGCAAAAATGAAACTAAGGCAGGATAGTAAGAAGCCAGGAAAATTCCTTGACAAGTAGAATGGGGAAACTGAGACAGATAGCTGATTCAAACTCTGGCCTCAAGCAGCTCTTTGACTCACCTGCCTCCTTCTCCCTGTACAAACCACTCCTTTAAGCATTAAGCCCTCAGGACAACGAGGTCCTGATCAGCATCAAATAATCGCAGGAACAAAGTTTCGGGATTGTTGACCACAGAGACAGAGTTTTGGTCAAAATAGAGATAGCATCTAGGCCTCATTTGTGTTTCAGCTCCAGGCTCAGAAAAGCAGAAAAACCAGATGAAGCCACACCATCGCTGACATGAGGACCAGATGCACTGATCAGCTACCTGGTAGCCTAGTGCTGACCAATTAATAGAGACCATGACCCTGATTCTGTCCCCTTATTTTTATGAATCAGCATATTAAAGAACACACCTAGAAAGCTGATTAATATTCTATTGAGATCCTCCCTTGAGGCCTCCCCTAAAATCCCTGTCTTTAGAAAATGGATAAAAACTTTTAAGACAAAGGACCCAGTGCATGCTCGGTCTCTAGAGCACACCCACATCACCTTTGCTTTCTTTCTCCTAAGCTCAAAAGGTTCCCACGAGGTTTGCAACCAGGGGAGCAGTGGGCAGTGGCAGCTCATCCTGGTCTAACCCCCTAAACCTGTCTCCAAGGGGCCTTCTTTTGCCTCTGTAACTTGTTTCCTGAGTCCACACAACCCAGCTGGCTCATTTCTGCCTCTGACTTTCTTTCTAAAAGGCCAAGGCAGTTCTCTGAACAGCTCTCTCGAGTCTTCTCTTTGGGTGAACTTTTGCTTTGCAAGTTAAATGAAGTTTCTTTGTGCTAGAGTTCTTGGCTCTGAATTCTTTCTTTGCCAAACTCAAGAACCGAAAGCCGAAATCACCAGTAACAAGACAAAGTTGAAGTGGAGCATGGTGTAGGAAAGAGAAAGGAATTAACATTATAGAACTCCTATGTGTAAGGTGCACGTATGTATCTGGTCTCATTTAAGCCTCACAGTGATGCAATCTGGTAGGTTTTATTATTTTCAATTTTGAAGATAAGAATACTGAAACTCAGGAGAGTTAAGTAATTTTTCCCAAAGTTTTATGCTAATAGGTGGTTAAAATATAATAAGAAGGGATTTACACCCAGGTCTTCTCATGCAAATATGAGTACACTTTGCATTATACTAGATTGCCTCTCAAGTCATTAGGGAGCAGATATATTAAGTTTAACCTCAGATGGCATCTGGAGTATGTGCTATTTGAGTGATTAATGAGAAGTGCATCAAAGCAGATAAGTGATGGCAAGATAGTCATAAACTTTCCACCTCACTACATCCCATGGGCCTTCCCCTCTGACCTTTTATTGTCTTCTGTAATATTCATTCATTCAGTAAATATTTATTAAATACTTGCTATGTGCCAAGCAATGGTCTATACCCTGGTACTATAGTAGTGAATAAAACAAAGTCCCTATCTCCAAGGAGATTTCATTCTCTAAATATTTTATGTGACATTGGGAGAAAACAGAATATTTCAAATTTAGAGAGCTCAGATTAAAGTTATGGCTTCATCATAGTCTAGCTGAGAACTTTGGAGAAGGAGCACATTTAAACTTTCTGAACCTCAATTTCTATATTTGGAATAGGAATAACTACCCATCTCACAAAATATGATATTGTGAGGCCCAAATAAGATGAAAATAGTTTGAACCATGAAGCACTAGATATTGTGTTTTATTAAATCTAACATGCCATTGATTTTAAGAAACACTATTATTTTATGTTCCATTGAGAAAAAAATTCCACCAATTATGATATGCCATTGATTATAAAGCCCATTCCGAATTCAGAATGCCAAAATGTGGAAAGAAATTATGCATCTTAGAATAGTTAAAATATGGTATAAGAGAGCTATTATTATCATTCTGTATGGTGCATGGCATATGGTACATGTTCAGAGAGGAATGGATTTAGCAAGATACATTAAAATAGATCAATAAGATAAGTGATATAATATTTCTTATAGATATTCAAGGGTTTATCTATCTTTGGATACAATTATTTTTTCCAGTGTTTCACTATGAGAATTTTTAAATATCTAGAAAAGATGAAATAATTTTATAGTTAACACCCATATACCCACCATCTGGATTCCATAGTTAACCTTTTCCTGTACTTTCATTATTAGACAGTTATACCAATTATTTTTTTATATATTTCAAAGTAAATTGCAAATATCTATACACTTTACCCCTATACATTTTAGTATGTACATCATTAAAGTTCAATATTTGGTTATATTTTCATTTGTTTTTTTGAGGTAAATTTTACATTCAACAAAGTGCATACACCTTACATGTACCATTCAATTGACAAATAGATACACTTGTGTAACACAAATCCTTATCAAAATACAGAATATTCCCATCAACCCAGCAAGTTCCTTTATGATTCTTATTCCTTCCCCACAACTTCAGAGGCAACTACTGTTCTGATTCTTTTTCGCACCATAATTAGTTTTGCCTGTTTTAGCACTTCATATAAATGGAATTGCACATGTACTCTTATATAATCTTTTACTCAGCACAATGTTTTAAAGATTCACCCACACTCTTAGGTGTTTCAGAATTAGTTCTTTATTGTGTCGGTGAGTATTCTATTGTATGAATATACCTCAGTTTGTTGAGCAATCAGAGCTGCCATGGATGTTTTGTATAAGTCTCTTTGTGGTAATGCTCTCATAGCTCTTGGCTACATACCTAGGAGTGGAATTTCTAGGCCAGAGGGTACGTGCATGTTTAGTTTTACTAGAAACTGTCAGACCTTTTCCCAAAGTGATCGTATCATCAACCACTGTGTATGAGAGTTTAGGTTATTTTGTGTCCTCCAAACATTTTATGTCGTCAGTCTGTTTTAAATTTTAGCCACTCATGTGGGTAGCAGTATCTCATTGCTGCGTTAATTTGTAACTCTCTGATGAATAATGATATTGAGCAGCTTTAAACAACTCTTCCTTTGTGAAATGTCTGTTCAAGTAAATCCACATTGAGGTGTTTTTTTAATTCTTGAGGTATGGGAGTGCTTTACATATTCTTGATACTAATTTCTTGTCAGATATATCTTTGTGAAATATTGTATATCAGTTTGTGGATTTCTTCTGTATTTCATGAACATTGTCTTTTTATAAGCAAGAGATTTACATTTTGGTATAATCTAGTTATTCACTTTTGAAATGGTAATTGCTCCTTTTATCCTAAGAAGCTGTTGCTTACCCTAAGTTGTGAAGATTCCTTCCCTTTTTCTTCCAGAAAATTTATGTTTTCATTTTTACATTTAGGCCTGTGATCCCTCTTAAATCATCATGGAAAGTAGGGGGTCATGGTTCATAGTTTTTCCATTTGGGTACCCAGTTCTAGTACCTAATCTATTATAAATGTATTATATACATTTTTGTAAGATCCCTCAAATGTTTTTTGGAACAAGCAATAAATGGATTCTGCCCAACGGCCAGCGGATGGCCTCATGAGTCCCCTTGAGCGCGGTGATGAGTAATATTCCCTCAGCATAGCCATGTCCAAATGTGACCCCCTCCCTCCCAGTAAAAAGTGCTCTGTGTTCCCTTTCGCCTTGGGGCCTTGTTAGTCACATCGCTGCCTCTCAGAAGTGGGGAGAGGCTGCTGTGTACTCACTTGCCCATGATGGTTAGCTTGTTCCTACCTGGTGTTTGGGGATGGAGATGAGGCAGGAAGAAGCGTAGGATTGCCTGTGGGGTCTGGAGCAATCTCAGTGGGTGTCTATAGGCCAACAGGGCTCATCTTTTTGAAGGTAGAGATCCAGCGGTTCTCAACCTCTGGGTCGCAAACAATGAAAATACATCCTGCATATCAGATACTCACATTACGATTCATAACAGTAGCAGAATTACAGTTATGAAGTAGCAACAAAAATAATTTTATGGTTGGGGGTCACCACAACATGAGGAACTGTATTAAAGGGTTGCGGCATTAGGAAGGTTGAGAACTACAGGAAGGTTGAGAACCACTGTTAGACTGTGATGAGCTCTGGAGACAGAACAAAGCTGTGCTCGGCTCTTTTGGTAAATTTGGTTTCTCATTTCTGAATGGGTACCAGTGGCTAAGAGGAGCCTTTCCTTTATCCCCTTCTAAACTTTTTTCTATTTTTCTCTCCTTGCTCAGCAAAGAGCTTTGGAAACAGATGTTGTATGTATGTATGTATGTATGTATGTATGTATGTAGTATGTGTTTATATACTTACTTATATATTCTCATAATAGTAGTATAAATTCATTGTTGAAAACCTTGCTAGTACAAATAATGTATAAAGAAGAAAGCGCAAATTGGCTATAATCTGACACCCCAAGGTAAACCATGGTAATATTTTTTGTCAACTTGGATCTTGAATCTGCGCTCTGCCTCTTACCAGCCTGATACCTGTTTGAGTGTCTTCCCCACCTGGGAAATTGGGAAGCCTCCTTCGTGGATAAGCTGAAAAAAATCAGAGAGGATATACGTAAAAGATTTGGCAAATAATAGATCCTTAATATATATAAGTTCACTAAGTGATGCTATTCCAGGGTGTAGGAAGTGAGTGGGAGGTAGGAAAAAAATCTCAGTTCCTCCCTTCTCCCCATTTTAAGTTTTGTTATTAAATATCTTTAAGGCAGGGAAAACTAGAGGAACAGGAAACAGAATAGTGGTTGCCAGGAGCTCAGGGTGAGGGAGAAGTTGATTCCCAAGGGGCCGGAGGGCACTTGGGGGATGATGACACTGTTGTATATCTTTGTTATGGTAGCTACACAACTGGATGTGATGTTTAAATTGCGTAGAGCTCTCCCCTAAGAGGGTATGTTTTATTGTGGAAGTTATACTCCTATAAACCCGACTTTAAAAAATACTCTTTAAAATAAAGTCTTTTTTTTTTTTTTTTTTTTAATTAAATCTTTATTGTTCAGGTTACATTTGTTCCTCTTTTTTTCCCCCCCATAACTCCCCTCCTCCCAGTTCCCACCCCACCCTCCGCCCTCACTCCCCACCCACTGTCCTCATCCATAGGTGCACGATTTTTGTCCAGTCTCTTCCCGCATCTCCCATTCCCCTTTCCCCGCCAAGAATAGGCAGTCCATTCCCTTTCTATGTCCCTGATTCATTATAATCACCAGTTCATTCTGTACATCAGATTATTTATTCACTTGATTCTTAGATTCACTCGTTGATAGATGCATGTTTGTTGTTCACAATTTGTATCTTTACCTTTTTCTTCTTCCTCCTCTTAAAGGATACCTTTCAGCATTTCGTATAATACTGGTTTAGTGGTGATGAACTCCTTTAGCTTTTCCTTATCTGTGAAGCTCTTTATCTGACCTTCAATTCTGAATGATAGCTTTGCTGGATAAAGTATTCTTGGTTGTAGGATCTTGGTATTCAGCACTTTGAATATTTCTTGCCATTCCCTTCTGGCCTGCAAAGTTTCTGTTGAGAAATCAGCTGACAGTCGTATGGGTATTCCCTTGTAGGTAATTGAGTCTCTTTCTCTTGCTGCTTTTAGGATTCTCTCTTTGTCTTTTGCTCTTGGCATTTTAATTATGATGTGTCTTGGTGTGGTCCTCTTTGGATTCCTTTTGTTTGGGGTTCTCTGCGCTTCTTGGACCTATAAGTCCATTTCTTTCACCAGGTGGGGGAAGTTTTCTGCCATTATTTCTTCATATAGGTTTTCAATATCTTGCTGTCTCTCATCTTCTGGCCCCCCTATTATTCTGATGTTGGTACGTTTGAAGCTGTCCCAGAGGCTCCTTACACTATCTTCATATTTTCGGATTCTTTTTTCATTTTGCTTTTCCGGTTGGGTGTTTTTTGCTTCTTCGCATTTCAAATCTTTGACTTGATTCTTGCGCTCCTCTGGTCTGCTATTGGGTGTCTGTATAATATTCTTTATTTCAGTCCGTGTATGCTTAATTTCTAGTTGGTTCTTTATCATAGCATCGAGGGTCTCATTAGTTTTCGTGACTCTCTCCTCAAGTTTATTGACAGCTTCTAGCACATTTTTGCAAGCCCTCAAAATTGCGATTTTTAGCTCTATATCCTCCATTTCTGTCATGTTTTTTTGTCTCCGCATTTTTTATGCTTTCTTGGTGCACCCCCTAGTGGTCTTTGTGCGCAGTCTTGTTCTAGTTGAGCCTTGATTGTTGTAGTTAATACTAGAGGGATTTGACCACCAGGCCGACTGGCTGTGTGAATTAGCTGTGTCTGCCGAGGAAAACTTCTGTCCTCTGGGGAGGTGCTAATCTAGCCTTTGCCTGAGGCGATCCGGCAAATGGCTCTGCGCAGGGCTTGGGCGGGGCGGGCTCAACAGGGCGGGCGGAGGGAGTGGTTATGGTGCCCTCAGTCCCGTTCCCAGAGGTTCTGCTTCTCAGAACCCCAGGAACCGCTGCAAACCTCGGAGAGAAAGCTGCCTTCCAACTGATGCCAGACACTCCCGCTTCTCCCGTTTGAGTCCGAGTCCCCAGCGATTCGCCCGTATCTGGAGCTCAGAGTCTGAGACTCCCCCCTGACCGAAAACGACAACCGCGCTCTCAGCCACCAGCCCGCTTTGCGCGCGCACCTCCGCACCTGAGTATTTTCCACACTGCGCCTCCTCTGAGCCTCGGTGTGCTGTTATTTTTCCTTCTAGTTGAAGAGTCTCTCCTCAGCCAGCCTTCCTGTGGTTCTGGGTGATGTCCGTTCCGTCTTTTAGTTGTATTTTTGAAGTGGTTGTTTGCGGCAGCAGTCTGCGGTGTTTACCTATGCCGCCATCTTGGTCTCTCCAGATCTAAAATAAAGTCTTAATTAAGATTGGTCTCTTCTCTCCTTTCAGGCTTCCTTCTCCAGTTCACCTCTTCTCTCTAGCCTCTTCCTGACGGTGGGCTGAAAGTGTGTTCAGCTCCCCTGTTAATTGTCATACTGGATTCTTTGTTCCTCGTCTCCCAACTCGGCTGCATATTTAATTTCCCTCTTTTGAATTGACACTCTGTTGAGCTGGGCTCAGCTGCGCTTAACAAACAAAATGTATGGCTGTTTCACTTGCTCTTTTTGTGCCAGTAGATGTCTGATCAGGGCAACGCATTAATTATACTGAGTGAGATAAGAGAAAAGCTGATCCAGGGTCCTTGTGGCCGTGGTTGAACAGAAATCCTTTAAAATCCTCTAGATTGTTCTTTCTACTATGAGCAAAGGACTTGGGACAGTGTTTATGCTGAAAAACCAGCATAACCCAAGGTCACAGTGGAACTCGTTGTAGCTACTTGTCGTTGCTCCTTTAAAACAAGACACAGTTATTTTGAGGTATATGCAGATTATCTATCCTGAACTTTCCAGGTCGGTCTGAATTTCAAGCAGTTCATGCCGAGTCTCTCTAGGACACTCATATTCTGTAGAACAGACATTGTGTCTTGATTTTGGCTCATAAAATACAGTTGTCAGACTCAGAAGTTATAATCTAACTTGGGGTGTTAGATTATAGCCAATTCATTCATTCTTTACTTTTCCTTTCTGTAAGTATTTAATGAGCACCTGCTGCTGAGTGCCAGGCTTTCAGGTAGGCTCTGGAGAAACAGATCAGTAAAATCATGCTTGAGAAGCTAGTGCTGTGCAGTCTGGAGGATGGACAGGCTAACAAATGCGTTCAGTTTCTCCAGAGAGCAACTCCTACAGGAAAAGACAGACGAGGCAGTTCATGTGCGATATAGCTTATTGAGACAAATTTTAACCTGTATTGTATATATCTTAATTGCATACGTTATATAGGCTTGTTTTCCAACACCAGTGTTAGCATGATTTCATTAGACAGCTGTCTATAAAAAATGTGTCCGCATATATAATAATGCGCATACTTATATATTTTTCAAAGGCAAGCTTGTGCTCTATGCCCAGTGTTTTCGCTGGTGTGACTTTTGGTTAGAAATCTTCCTCTGACTGGCTCGACTACATTGCAGTTACTTCCAATAACAGCCGGTGTGTCCTGTGTTCTGCCAGGTAATTTGCACACACTCTTTCTTTTGCTCCTTCAACGCAGTGGAGCATCACTCTCCCCATTTCATAGGCTGGATGGAAGTGGGTGCTAGAGAGGGTGAGTGGCCCCCGGGTGCGCCCGGCCGACAGGAGGTGGAGGGAGATGTGATCTGCCTCGCCTGACTGGGGCACAGTGTGCTCTCCTCCAAGCACACAGCCCTCCATTGTTGGAGCGCTTTTAACTGCCTATCGGGCGCGCATTTACTCAGATCTCCGTGGCTACCGGAAAGGAGGGTGAGAAAGGGGAAGTCACTCGGATGCAGCTCTGCAAAGCAGCCCAAGTAACCCAATATTCTCACTGCAGCCAGAGCAATCTGTGTAAAATGCCATCTGCACGATTTCTCTTCCCTCCTCAGAACCTTCTGGGGCTCCCATTGGTTTCAGGTCTGCCAGCCTGTTCCCATCATTCCAGCCCCGACCTCCCCAGGAGCTGCCCCAGCCACGCCAGCCTCTTTTTATTTTTCTCCCCCTACAGCTCTGCCCGTCCTGGGCCTTTGTCCTGCAGCTCCTTTTGCCTAGAAGAGTCCCCCTAGCCCTCCCCCTTCTCATCCACCAGTTAGCACTGCCTCTGGTCCTCAGTGCCCTGGGCCCCTTCTGACGCCTGTCCTACCTGCGAACCCTCCTGCATACGCCCTCGCCCTCTCGTAGGCACCTGCACCGCCCTTCCTGGAGGCCACCATCAGATTGTCATTTACAGACCAATGCAGTCAGATTCTGTGACCCTGTCTCCCCCAGGAGACAGCTTCTGCTCCTTAGCTTAGTGGCAGCGCCTGTGGGCAAAGAATACCCCATAAATAACTGCTGGAGGAATGAATCCTTGCCTCTTTCCAGTTACCTCCACTAGTTTAGGACCCCTCTTCCTATACCCTTAGCAGGACCTGAGTTTTTCCTCGCTAGCCCAGTAACTCCAGACTTGGCTGATGACTGGATGATTTGTCTCTTCCCCTGAGGGCCCAGAAAAGTAGGGTTGGTGCTTGTGAGCTTAGCAGCGCCCACATAGAGTATGCGCTCAGTACTAGTACATTTTTGTACTGAGGACAAGCTTGGGGCCTATTTACTTAAAAAGGGGTGATTCCATGTCTGAGTGTTAAGACTGCACGAAGTGGCTCATTATCTACTAATTCAAACTTGTATGCATTTAATAAATTACCTAGTAGTGCTATGAGCAGCTTCCAAGCTGAATGAAACGTTATGGCCACAACAGTGGCCCCAGGGAACCCTGCACACTGGCCCGGAGCCCCTTCCTCAGCTGGGACGGCTCTCTGGCCAGTGAAGTTCAAGTCCCTCTGTTCTAGGCAGAGGCAGATTTTCCGTGGGAGGCTTCCGCTTCAGGAGCCTTCACCTGTAACACTACCCAGGGCCCGGGAGAGGTCTAGCAACTATGCACAGGGTCATGGGTTCTAGTAAAATTAGCAGTAGAGATTTAAAATCACAGTCAGTCAAGGCCCTGTCTCTCTCTCCTCTGATGTCCCTTCTGTCCCCTGGTCAGGGGGACTAGAATGGCCATGATATCTCAGAGCTCTCTCTATGGGGACGTTGAGCTGGGGACACACTGAGTTAAGCTTTAATGGGATGCATTCATGTGATTTTTCAGACACTTCTATGTCTAGTTAAGTCATGGCTGGTAGTCCTCTTGTCAGAGTGGCTTCTGGGAATACCCCTCCTGCCCTCTGTGACAATTTACCCAGTATAATGACACCAGGGGGCGGCTAGTATCAATGAGGCTCCTTCTGAGAATCTTTTGCTTTGGTGCTGAAGGTTGTGGGGTTACTGGCATGGTTTGCCTATTCTTCCTGATTTCCTGCAAATGGCCTCTTGATCTTTGCTCTCCTGGTCTATCCAGTGATTGTGTCAGCCTCGAACTCCCTGCCACAGCAATCTTTCAGGAATCCCCTGAAACACTAAGAGGGGCTCCCTTTTCCTGGCTCAACTCTGGGCAGGTTATTCTGCTGTGGCATCAGTGCCACCCTCTTGCAAAGCCCTCTCTTGGGCACCTTCCGTTCCTGTCTCTCTCGTCCTGATGTGCCCTGTGGAACCAACAAGCCAAGAGGCACACTGCTCTCCCCAAGACTCAAGACCAACCCCCAGGACTGCGCCCTGGATGAACAGACCATTCATAAGAGTAAGGAAGGGCAGACAGAAGATAGCAGGAGGCAGAGAGAGGGAAAGGGGAAGAAGATCCAGAGCAGAGTGGTAGGAAGACGTGATGACGGCAGTAGACGGATGGCTGAGAAAGTTGTAGGAAGAACCAAGCTGAGGTCTGCCCTGCCAGATCTTCCCTCTGTGTGGACCCAGGTCCCAGAATTGGTTCATGTCAGGCACCACATTAAGGACATCCCATACTTCTTCTCTCACCTGGCTCACTGTAATGGCTTCCTAACTGGTTTCCTCCCTCGCCCCTCTATGCCTGTCCTCAACCCAGCAGCCCAGTGATCCCATTCAAATGTGAGTCAGAGATGCCACTCCCTGGCTCTCACTCTCTGACCTCATTTCCCTCCACATGTCCCCACCCTCCTAGGCAGACACACTGTTCCTCAAACATACTTGATCTGCTCCTGCCTCAGGGTGTCCCTCTGTCTGGAAGGCTGCCCCCCTGCATGTCCACCTGCTGCTACATCACAATCACCTCTTCTGGTCAGTCCATCTAAAACAGCAACCTGCCAACACTGCCCAGCCCCTTTTCTTTCTAACATAATATATAATCTAATGTTCATTTTTGTTGTCTATCTTCCACTGGAATGTAGCTCTATGTAAGGACAGGAATCTTTGTTCTCTCTTTTCAATAATAGTGCCTGGCACTTGGTAGGAATATATCTGATGTTGGTTGAAAGAATGACCTCTGTAGAATGACCACATTCTATAGAGGATAAAGCTTGGGCTTAGCAGTGTAAAGTAACTTGCCCAAGATCACGTGGCCAAATGAAAGGCCACAAGTCGAACCAGCCATGTCTATTTCAAAAGCCTGTGTTCATCACCACTCCGCTGTGACATGGCCTTCCTCTTGCTGCGAGCTGCTGAAGCCAGTACAAGGAAATCATTTCTCACGTCAGCCTTCCTTTACCGTTAACCAGACCCCCAGGCCTTCAGATGACCTTCCTGAGTTGCAAGGTGAGAGTATTGACAGAAAGAGATAAAGATCAGAATCGCAGTGCATGTGCTATGTGGGGAAGTGAAGGGACAGGTCTAAGTCCACTTGGTTAAAAATAGGACCATGAACTTGTTGAGGACAGCCTCAGCTGGGTGTCTTGGTGGGGTGCAAAGGGGCTGCCCCCTCAGGGCAGGATCACCTGCAGGCCAGCCAACACATGTGTGGGGCACCCCCAATGCTAGGGGCACCCAAAGGATGAGAAAAACATTATGTGGGTAATGGTTGGCTCTTTGATAGTTGCAAAAACATATAAAAGGAGGTGTGTGGGAAGAGACAAAACTTTGCTGGACTTCCACAGCTTTCATATTAAAGTACACGTGGGGAACAATATATGATTTTCTTAACCAATGTCATCCCAATATATTCAATCAAAAACTACGCGTGGGGATCATCATCATCTTTTCGGTCTCTGAAGGTCAATCTGGGCCTGCTGATCCTGATCCATGGGGCCAGTGGATTCATTTTATCTGTCATTTTAAAAAATGTTAGGTATGTGTGGTTTCCACTGCACATGGAAGTAGGGTAATTAGGGCAAGAATGGTTGCTTTGTAAATCATTGAGGAATAACAGTGGTGTTTCAGGCAAGGTTGGTTAATGCTGCTGTTTTAAAATTGGAGTTGGAGCTCCTAGTCCTCCTTCTACACCTTCTCTAATGGCACCCTTGTGCAGCCTTCTCTGTGCCCGCATCTGAGCTGCCCTCCCCCACCAATGACTCACTCCTCCTCCGTGCCACTGATCTTATTATATTTACCACATCGCAGCATAATCATCTGGATCGCTCCTGATCCCCCGTGAGACTGAGAACTCCTGGAAGCCCAGGCTCGTGCCTTAACGCATTATTCATCTTTGCGTCTAGCACATGCTGGAGGTTCCACACTTTTGCCAAAGGCCATTAAATCCAGACTCTGGAGGCTAGAGGAGCTTCTAAGGAAAAGGTCTCCTTTGGCGCATCCCTCTGTAAGACATGCCAGGTGCCCAAACACTACAAACCAGGTTGTGCGGAGCAGCTGCTTCTAGAGCCCCTCCTTTCTCGCCAGAGCTTCTCTGCGGGGCTGCTGGGTGCTCAACTGTCCTTCAAGCCTCCCCCGCCAGGCCCCAGGGAGCAAAAGATGTCAAGAAATGGGCTGCTGGGGCCTCCCCCATCACTCCTCTGCGTTTTGGTTCCTCATTTTGCAGAAGTCATGAGTTGAAACCTGAGTTCTGAGGTCTAAAATCTCTGACTCCTTGACCATGACCCCGCCCCCTTCCCACTCTCTGCTGAGCAGGCCTGGCCTGGCTGCCTTGGACCAGACCTGCACCCACACCTGTCCTCTGAGCTACCACTGTGACCTGCCTTTCCTTCCGCCGGAAGTGCATTTCTCCTGCACACACCTCTCTGCTGCTGCCTCCCTCTGTGCTCCGCTGCTGTACCCCATTCGGTGAATCAAGCTGCTCTCCGCGGCATTTTAGCTCGATTTCATCCCTGTAAAAATGATGTGATACATTTAGAACACTACATACATCCTGATGCTATTTATGTATTTTATTTTAAACTGCACCTGCTGGGTTTTTGTCCGTTTGCTATCAGATCTATTCTCTGCCACCCTCAATCTGGGCTGTGCATCCCTGGGAGCTATTTTCCTAGATGCCCTTACAGAGCTGGCCCGTGGTGGAACACTGAGAATGAGAGGAGGGGAGAAGCCAGGCTATTTCTCCCCTTCTCTGCTTCTGATGGTGTCAGGCAGCATCTTGTCTATGTCCCCAGCCCTGCTGTACAGCATCAGCACTGGGGCTCCACTAACACTGCCTTCTCCTTCGTCCCTTGAGCCTCAGGTTGATGGTGGGCTATCTCTGGCCTCTCACCTCGTCCATCACCTGTATTGAACTCCCTCTGCAACATCTATCACTGCTTCTGCCTTCTGATTAGACTCTCACCAAAACACTCTGAATGT
The DNA here is from genome assembly GCF_000412655.1 of Myotis brandtii. Taxonomy (NCBI): domain Eukaryota; kingdom Metazoa; phylum Chordata; class Mammalia; order Chiroptera; family Vespertilionidae; genus Myotis; species Myotis brandtii. The sequence continues at coordinate 1,155,069 of NW_005359881.1, forward strand.
GTTACACCTTTTTAAAAATAGCTTGACTGTGGCATAATTTACATATATAAGACCATCACTTTCATATTTATGTATATGTGTTGTTTAAATATTTTAGAGATCATGTACTCACTTATTGCTTATATAATATTAAAACAATATTTATAGCAGCCTTGCCCAGTGTTTCTCAGTGGTTTGGGCAGTGGCCTGTGCACCTAAGGGTCACGGGTTCAATTTCCAGTCAAGGGCATGTACCTGGGTTGCAGGTTCAATCGGCATGCAGGAGGCAACCAATCAATGTCCCTCTCTCACACTGATGTTTCTCTGTCTCTCTCTCTTCCTCCCTCCCTCCCTTTCTCCCTCCCTCCCTCCCTCCCGTGGGTTGCAGCAATCGGCATGCAGGAGGCAACCAATCAATGTCCCTCTCTCACACTGATGTTTCTCTGTCTCTCTCTCTTCCTCCCTCCCCCCCTTTCTCCCTCCCTCCCTCCCTCTCTCTTTGTGAATGTAGGTTATTTGAAGTCTTATCTACACTAATAAAAGAGAAACATGGTAATTGGCGTACGACCGCTACCCTTCCCATTGGCTAATCAGGGAGATATGCAAATTAACTGACAGCCAAGATGGCGGCCGGCAGCCAGGCAGCTTGAAACTAACATGAGGCTTGCTTCCTTCAGTGACGGAGGA
>NW_005359881.1:1158409-1174377 GCF_000412655.1 Myotis brandtii
CCTTTCCACTCTCTCTAAAAATCAGTGGAAAAAATATCCTCAGGTGAGGATTAAGAACAACAACAAAATATTTATTGCAAAAGTGGGACAAATGAGGTGAAACATCAAGTGCATTAGCTGAAGCCTTAGGACATGTAGGGAAGCTCTGCAGATGTCGTTAACATTCATTCATGCAACAAATACTTTTTATTTACCACGTGCCAGGCACCGAGGGTCCACTGGTGAACAATATGGGCACGTTCCTGGTCCGTATTACCTACAGTAGTTCAGTACACAATTATTTCAATTTTAACTAATGGTACGTATGAGGAAGTAAAGAGGGCAACGAAAGGCTAGCCTAGTCAGGGAAGGCTTTCCTGAGGAAGTCACTTACCAGCCGATTGCCGGAGGATGAGAGAGAAAGCGTAGTTGCAAGAGGGAAGTGGACAAACAGTATGGGATGGCAATGCTGGGCTGCCGCTGAGTGCTTCCCTGCTTCTGTTCTCAGGGAAGCTGCTCTCACAATAGAGAGTTGGCTGGAAGGTGTTTCTCATCGGAACCCACAGTGGGGTGCCAGAGGGCTGGGGGGTTTTCCAGGGCTGTAGCCATACCTTCTGACATGTGCAACCCATCGTCTGCACCCCAGGTGGCTCTTACCTGGAGGAGAGGGAGCCATGTGTCCTGTGGGAGTTGACAGGACTGGTTTGGAAATGGCTCAAAAGCTAAGGATACCCTGGGCTCAGCAGTGGTCCCAAAGTACCCACGTCCATCCACCCCTCATCCTAGGATGGGTACTGACATTTTCTCAGTCTTAAGTAGAGTGGAAATGCCCAAGACAAGTCCACCATTCATTTTCCATCCATATTTCCACTCCCGAGTTCTTGGAAAGACATGCTGGGACTGTGGTAAAAAACTACCCATGAAGCAAGTTTCATTCTTCCCACGTTCTGTGTTATTCTCTTTTTGCATAACCTAATACAGATTCTTTGGCCTGTGTCTCAGTCTGGGTAATGGCAATATTCTCCTTGTTTTATTGTAAGCTACCATTACTCTGTGGACTAGGTGACTTATACACTAGCCTATTAATTGCAACTACAGTTCAGCTACAGCATGTCCAGGCCTCCCGGACTCCGTGAAATCAGGCCCCCTTTCCTTTGATGTCCAAATTATAGAGGTAACAACAGATCTCCACTCGACCTCTGTGTCCTCTAGCCACTTCTGGGCGGCCCCAACAGGATGTGTCATTCTTGCTCACACACCCGCTGCTGTAACCTCGCAGATTCGCCTGCTCCTTTCTCCTGCTCTGGCTCCGCCAGGCCTGCTTCCTGCGGGGCCACGTGGACGGCCGCAGGGCTGTCACTGCTGCGGGGGTCAGAGCAGCATGGTCAGGCAGGGGAGGGCCTCTTCCTGTGCTCTGGGCTCTGCTGTGTCACCTGGGATTGGAAGCAGCGATGCTTAGGACTGAGAGTCAGGAAGATTTTGTGTGACGTTTCCCTACTTTCTGGGCCTCCCCCATCTAAGCACTGGGGCTTAACACCAAGTCCTAAAACCTAAGTCCTAGCACCATCCCTCATGCCTCCTCGGTTCTTAGCCGTCCCAGCAACTACACTTGGGGCTACACTCCAAGTCACAAAAGGTCCCAACCGTATCCACAGAGGCAAACAGGTGTATCGTGTCTGGTCACGGTGCTGATACATGAGGTTGGGAAAGACGTGGCTGGTGGGATGTGGTCAGACTTCTTGGAATCATCCAGTCTGGGGCTGGATGTTAGCTTCTTACAGGATTTCCCTGGCAGAGCGGCTGTCCCGCACCCAAGGTTCTTGGATCCTATGGAAGGGAGACACGGGTCCCTTGCAAAGTTTGGGTGCAACACCCCTGGCGGGAGGGTGAGGAACCCGGGTCCCAGCTGGGTTGTTGTCCCAGAATGATTTACCTACGTCAGTTTTGGATAGTCCTGACTGTGGGCCCATGAGTCTCCTTCACTTTTACACCCCAGCACTGAGCACACAACCGGCATAGGATTGGTCTCTGAGCAGTGCTGCCGGTTTAATGAGCAAATGCACTTCTGTGCCCATTGAAACAGCTCACTTGTTCTTGCCGACGAACTGAGGGAGATTGGTAATAGATGCTGTTGTCCACATTTCTCGACCCCGTGGAAGTGAGGTGCACACTCTGCCTGGGCTCTAGAGGATCTGCCACTCCAGGACGGGGCTCAGGCTCCAGGATAGGGCCCTCGGCTCCAGGAGGGGGTTCAGGCTCCAGGATAGGGCCCTCGGCTCCAGGAGGGGGTTCAGGCTCCAGGATAGGGTCCTCGGCTGGCTCCAGGAGGTTCAGGCTCCAGGACGGGGCTCAGGCTCCCAGCTCCAGGACAGGGTTCAGGCTCCAGGATAGGGCCCTCGGCTCCAGGACGGGGCTCAGGCTCCAGGATAGGGCCCTCGGTTCCAGGACGGGGCTCAGGCTCCAGGACAGTGCTCCCAGCTCCCAGCCCAGCAAGGTCTGCCTCTACTGGTTGCTACCATTCCCTGCAGCCCCGGCCAAGAGGCAAGGTCTCGGATCCGGGACACTCCGCAAGGAAGTCCCTGCGGACGCAGAGGCCTGGAACTTTCCATGGCCTCTCCCGGGGCAGTCTTTTCAAGTCTCCAGTACTTCCATGAATTAGATGCGGAGTATAATGGGAGGTTAGCTACTGTTTGTCAGTTTTTAATGAAAATAATTGGGAAAATTACACCCCTTAAACACTTCTCTAGGACAGTATGTTTTATTCCACTTCCCACTGAAAACCCCTTTTAAAAGGACTGTCCCCATAAAAGGTCTGTTTTGAAAGACTTTGTTTACAGGCAAACACATTTGTTCCATAATAACGAATTTATTTTCTTAAGAGGAAACCGAGTCAAGATTTTTTTTTCTAACTAAAAGTCATCCTTGAGGTTTCATTTTGAATAAACAATTACTTTTGCGCTTCCTGAAAAACTGAAAGTTGCTGCAGGAATTCTCCCAAACTGCTAGGCTTCTAGGTTGTAATCCCGGGTTCCAGAAGGCACCGGGCACACAGCACAAAATTCACAACAGCCTGCGCCCGCTCCCCCTCCTGCTGCCAGTCCACCTCCTCAGGTAATGCGTGCTCAAGTCTGGAGGAGCCCTTCCTGCCGCAAGATCTCCCAGGCCAGGGGGCCCACTGAGTGGCGGGGTTTGTGTCTGCCAGGCCGGAGAGGCCAGACTTCAGCCCCAGCTTTTTTCACATGACATCGCACGGGACATAGTCAACAAGCACGCTGGCACATTCCACCCTCCAACCTAAGGAGCTGTCCCTTGGAGATTTAGAATAAGTCACCCGTCTTCCTAGAGGAACCTCTCCGCCATGGCTGTGCAGGACCCTGGTAGGAAGCTGTTACTTTGGGCTGGGGGAACTTTGCAAGCGAGAGCGTAACACAGCAGTAACACTTTTCTAAAAGGAAAAAAAAGAGAGTTTTTATTGCCTTTGTACATTGCCATAGCACTTTTGGGGGGAAATAGAATAAATTGGAGTTGGAAACCTGACCTTGGCTGTGTAAGAACAGCGAGAATCTGGTACGTCTTCATTTCCCATTCAGGTCCTCAGCGTACCAGGAAGCAGTTTGCTCAAGTTTCTTTTCTGCATTTAGCTCTCCTGAATGCCCAGCCTCAGTGCCCAGGCCTTGCTGCCAAGGGTCCTGCTGGCGCATTCAGCTGCCGCTCCAGGACACAGCCCTCCGACCGCCTCGCCCCTGGAAGTCTGTCTTACAGCACAAAACAGGTGGAGGGACATTCCGCCTCTGGCGCCTGGCCCGCATGTCTTGCTACTTCTATTGCCCAGTGCCAAGAATGACAACAATCTTCTGTGTGTGCTTGGGGGTGGGAAAGACCAGATATAACTGTGGATAGCAGTGAGCTTGCTCGTTGGACAAGATTCCCAGGGCAGCTGTTGTATCTCAGACACTTGGCTCTATTGCTAGGATGGATGAATAGGAACTTTGGACAAATCATTTAAAAAATTATGCTCCCGTGATGACTGTTGAATATATCAGGGATCATTTTAAAGACTGAATATTTGCTATTATCATAATAAGGAAGTTATTTGCTAACATCATAATGGACTTGGGTGTGTTTACACTTTCAATTCCATTCTAACTATCCCATTTTCAGTAAAGTCATTAGTATCTGTTGGCAAAAATTTGATGACACAAGATTTACAATCTATAGCTACAACTGAGACCCAGTTATCATTTAAAAAAATATGTCTTTATTAATTTCAGAGAATAGAAGGGAGAGATAGAAACACCAATGATGAGAGAGAATCATTTATTGGTTGCCTCCTGCACACCCGCTACTGAGGATCAAGCCCACAACCCAGGCATGTGCCCTGACCAGGAATTGAACCATGACCTCCTGGTTCATAGGTTGACACTCAACCACCAAGCCACACCGGCCTGGCAGGGTTATCTTTTTAAAAAAATTATTTATTTACGGATTTAAAGAGATAGAGGAAGGGAGAAAGAGCGAGAGAACACTGACTTGTTGTTCCTCTTATTTATGCATTCATTGATTGATTCTTGTATGTGCCCTGACTAGGGATGGATCCCGCAACCTTGGCATATCAGGATGATGCTCTAACCCACTGAGCTACCCGGCCAGGCCCAGGGTTATCTTTTTTATGTGCTGACATTCTTAGTTACACTAACAAGTTAGTTAAATTCACAATGGAATTATAAATTCTAACTTAAGAATTTGCCCATTGTTTGTTCTTAGCCAAAGACTTTAACCTATGTTTGATTCAGTCTTGATGCATAATCATCTTCTTTATTTTGTATATAAAGAACAAGATTATATTAGTATTCAATTGGTAGTTATTTCTACTAAATTAAATGTACACTTTAGTGGAAGATAAAAATGTGACTAACTGAAATGCTATTCCTGGAAAATGAAGTCTCAATGAAAAGTTCTGTGAATTTTAACACTGTCAGTTACATTTCCTCAAGATCCCCTAAACCAGATTAATGTGCATCAGTTTAAAAATATAGTGTTGAGTGGTTCTGCCTTCATCTTTTCCTTTTGATTGAACCTATCCAGACAAATAGTAACAGAGACAATTGCCCCCACTTCAGAGTGGGTTTCGCATGGGCATTATTGATACAGCTACAGGTCCTGTATTACCAGTAAAGCATAGATTAAAATTGGCCTTGACTAAAATGGACTTAACATTTTGTTTTGATTTTTAATATGTTTTTATTGATTTCAGAGAGGAAGGGAGAGGGAGAGAGAGATAGAAACATCAATGATGAGAGAGACTCATTGATCGGCTGCCTCCTGCACGCCCTACACTGGGGATCGAGCCCACAACCCTGGCATGTGCCCTGACTAGGGATCGAACCCTGACCTCCCGGTTCATAGGTCGATGCTCTACCACTGAGCTACACCCACCAGGCTGGACTTAACATTTATTTTGGTTCTTGGATCGCAGCGGAAAGTTGGCTCCACAGCATCAGCCATCTGGCCTGCCCTGTCTCGCTTCATGCTGACCATTCACTGCCTTGGCTTGCTACTGCGACTCTTCTACTCTCTCCTAACTCCTCCACCTGAGTCAAAGCCCAACACGACTTCAGCTCTAGTTCTGGCCAACCTGGTCCGTCCTGCTCAGCAGCTGACACTCACCTGTGCCAGCCTTCCTGTCATTCCTGGGGCCTGGTTCCGCCCAACAGTCTCTGCCAGTTTTGCTACTTACAAACCCACGCCTCAACCACTCCCATGGCGTCTCCTTCTGCCACCACCTTTTCTCCGACCCTCCTGCTGTCTGTCTGCCTGTGTTGGCCGCTCTCGGCTCAGCTGCTGGCACCTGCATGAGCCACATACTGATAGAGCCAAACACAAGGTCAACGTGGCCCTGCCGGGCTGACTTCGGTCCTTCCTGCGACCCCGTGGACGTGGCACTGGCACGTGATCTTCTTGGGATTCCAGTCTTGGTTTTCTACTCTTTCCTGGAGTTCGTTTCCCCTTGGTGCCTCCGGGGAGCACCCTCCATGTTCCTTCTCCTCCGCCTCTGGCCGGGGTGCCCAGCAGGTCCCCAGGCCCGGCCCAGATTCACTGGGATGCTCTGTCACCACCTGCTTATCTACCCTTCTTATCTTTTTGGACAGGTGGATAGTGTTGCCTCTGTTCACCTGCCCAGGGTTTAAGGCAAAATATGCCTACAGCCTAGCCAGCATGGCTCAGTGGTGGAGCATCAACCTGTGACCCAGGAGGTCACGGTTAGATTCCCAGTCAGGGCACATGCCCGGATTGTGGGCTCTATCCCCAGTGTGGGGCATGTAGGAGGCAGCCGATCAATGATTCTCTCTCATCATTGATGTTTCTATCTCTCTCGCTCCCTTCCTCTCTGAAATCAATAAAAATATATTTAAAAAAATAAGCCTACAGATCAGGGCAGCTGCAACTAAATGTAAGTGGGAAAGATGACACTTATGGTGAGGAAAGAGTTATGGGGAAGGAAATGGGGTGAGAGAATCTGAGTGGAGTTCTGAGTAGGAGGAGGTAAGAATAAATATGAGGGAAATGAAAGACTGGGTGGGGGGGGGAGGTGAGAAAGAGATTGTGAGTATTGCTGGACCATGAGATCTACCGACTCAGAGCCCTGCCGTTTGACTAGTAACATGCCTTTCACATGCAATGGGTGAAGTTTAATGAATGTCACAAAACAGACAACTTTAAAAATACAATGTTAAGTTAAAAAAAAAAAGCAAATTGCAGAAGGCTATATGCAGTATGTTGCTATTTTATAAAAGGTTAAAATATTTTCATATATATATATTGTTTAGGAATTCATGCCTTTGTTGTCAAACTATAAAAACATACACAGAATGATAAACACCAGATTCACGCTGGTGGTTACTTACAGGGAAGGATAATGGGGACTGGGCTTGGGAGAGAGGGCACTGGGATTTCATCTGCACCTGAAATGTTTTCATTGTTTTTTAAAAATTCGAAGTAAGGTGCTCAGGCAAATAAGGAAGATGTTACACTTTGAGTTGGCTGATAGGTACCTGCAAGTTCACTATAGAATTCTTTATGGTTTTCTGTATTCTGGAAACACCTCATTATTAAAATAAAGAGGAAGGAAGAACAGTGGATTCAAGTTGCTGCAAGACGGGCCTGCATATTTGCACAGATACATTAATTATTTGGGAATATTTAAATACATTTTAAAAATATTCTCACTGGAAGATATGTTTTTATTGATTTTCAGAGAGAGAGAGAGAGAGAGAGAGAGAGAGAGAGAGATACAGCAATCGGTTTCCTCCAGTATGAGCCCCACCAGGGATCGAATCCGAAACCTAGGTATGTGTCCTGACTGGGAATTGAACCAGTTGCATGGGACAATGCTGGCCATACTGAGCAACACTGGCCAAGGCTTTAAATATATTTTTAATCTAAATCTTTATCGACACAAGTCTATTTATGGATGAAGAGTATTTCAGATTTAGCCCTATCTGAGACTCAAATATAACTCAAATGTAACCTACATATAACCTAGTGTCCCGTGGGGCCCAGCCACTGCAGTCTCATTCAAAAAAACACATGTCTCACCCCAGCAACCTTGGGAGAGAGGGAAGCCTCTGCGGTGGGGGTAGCTGCTGCCACTTGGATCCCACTCTGGAAATATCCCTGTTTTTGACAGGAGAGGTAGCACTATTGACATATGGGACAGACAGAAAAGGGATCTGACCTACCTTAAGGATGGATGTGACCTGCCTGGGCTTTTAGGGTTTTTGTAGATTTATCTTCTCTTGGTCCGATGATAGCTGAGATTAACCTCTTTCCCTGGTCAGCAATTATATTCTTTACTCCTCTCCCTCGCCTTCTGCAGAAAACTCTGTGAATTCCATGACATTAAATCATTCCCAACCCTGAGACTCAAGATCTCCCATTACTTCTTCTTCCTTACCTACTTGAATATATTTAATATGATGTATTCTCTAACTTACGACTATTTTTTTTTCCTGAGATGGTGAACTTGATATTTAAATTCTACTTTCTCACTCAGAGTTCTATCATCTATAGCAAGTTCTGATTTTAGTTCCTCTATTTATAGTTTGTAGAATCAAAAAATATGATCTCTCTCCAATTTCACTGCTGTTTGAATTCAAATGTTTGTCATCCGATTCCACCATTCATTGGTTTCCCCAGGCAGATAAGTAAATCCGTTACAGAGCTAATTTATTAAATGATAGTGATTCCTAGCTCAAGTATTGAATTGTATTCACATCCAGGGGCGCCTCAAATTCTGAACCATTTATGCTAGATTTCTGGAATTCCTTTCCTCTGATGGAATGATTCAGGGCTAAAATAGAATTTTTAAAATAATGACTCTCATTCAAAAATTATACACTCAACCTAGCAAGTGAAAAGGGACGGCAAAAAAGAAAAAAATTAAAATGGGGCTAGGAGCCCAGCTGATGTGGCTCGCTGGTTGAGCATTGACCTGTGAACCAGGAAATCACAGTTTGATTCCCGTTTGGGGCACATGCCTGGGTCGCCGGCTGGATCCCCAGTGTGGGGTGTGCAGGAGGCAGCCAGTCAATGATTCTCTCTCACCATCAATGTTTCTACCTCTCTCTCCCTCTCCTCTCCTCTCTAAAATCAATAAAAAATATATTTTAAAAAATGGGGATAAGAAATTGCAAATGGAACAAAGAACACAGAAGAAAACGGTAGGTTTGGGGGAGAAATATTACACTAAAAGAAGGCAGGATGGAGAAAAAGTTTATTGTAAAGGCACAAAATGCTAGTGTCATGGCATACTGAAATATAAATGGAGGTCAAGTGTCTAAATAATGGCCAGACCCAAGGTGTAGATCTGTGACCTTAGGGAGAAGTAGCCTTAAAGATCCCTTACCCAGAGGCCAATTGCCTTTCTTCTACTCACTAGCCCCTATCAGAGCACATGACATCTGTACAGGGAGAGGCCAACACCAACACAGCTTTCCACCTTCCCAAAAGGAGAATTTATTCTATTCCTGTCTAGAGATAACTTTTTAAAAATTATTATTTTTAATCCTCACCCGAGAATATTTTTCCATTGATTTTTAGAGAAAATGGAAGAGAGAGGGAAAGACAGAGAAATATCGATGTTAGAGAAACACATTGATTGGTTGCCTCCTGCATGCATCCCGACCAGAGCCTGGGAGGAGCCTGCAACTGAGGTATCGAACCCAGGACCCTTGGGACTGCAGTCCAAGGCTCTATCCACTGGGCCAAACTGGCTAGGGCTAATGGTAACATTTTGTTGTTGTTTTCACTTGAGTTACTTTAGGACTCTGGAAATGACAGCTCTGAAGCTAGCCAAGATGTCACACAGGAAGAAATTTTGGTTCTGATGAAAACATTGGAATAGGAAATTATGAGATATTAAGGGACAAATAGAGGTTTCCCCCACTTCTTGGCAAGTCAAACGCCCAGTTATCAAAGAGCGTAAGAAAATACTGCATACATGAGCAGAACTGCTTCTGAATAAAATGTCTAGAATGTAAGTGCTGCATCACTTCCCAGTTAAGCATTCTGTAAATAAAGCCTCGCTCTTCCTCTGTGTTCCTGGAAACTTCCATGGGAGACAGAGAGTGGAGCGAAGCAGTGGAGCCACCCAGTGGCCGAGTGGGTAACCACAGCAGTCATGAGCTTCCTGGTGCATTTCGTCCGTTTCCTGTGTGACAAACTGTGTATATTTCCTCTTGAAAATATGACACTAAGCACTTCTAATAAGAAATTTAATAATGGAATAGTAAATAGGAGATCCATAACTTGAATATCACTCTCAAATTCTTCATATAAAAGTCTGAAGAATTTGTGAACAAGCAACTTTTAAAAGTAGAAGCTTCCACAGATACAAAAATGGTGGGAAGCAATGATCATCTCTCATTTGAACAGAGAAAAAGCACCCACTGATGCTGGGCTTTCTTTTCCTCCTTGAAGCTCTTTACTTTCGTAGGTCCCTTGGCGTCCTCACAAATGTAGGGGTCTATAAGGGTGGAGCCCCACGATTTTCCCTTCCAGAAGTGCTACTCTATAAGCTGCAATTTGGGACAAGAGTGAATAAGAAATGGCTATGTTAACCAAAGAATGACTTTCATAGACAAAATAAAAAGCTATAAGCATATAATTATAGGAGATTCCAGTCATTTGTGCAATAATAAATAATAGATTAAAATACTGAGTTTGGCTGAAGAGGTAGCAGGAAAATGCCTGCAATATGGCCAGTTATTAAATGACAAAAGAAAATGTATTAGAGATAAGAATCAGGCACAATGCTGAGATTCCTGTGGTTGTTCTTCTGGGTGGATAACCAGCAAGTTAATTGGGGGATGCTGCTTTTAGCTACCTGGGATTCCTAGCAGATGTCTGAAGAATGATGCCCCTCCCCCAACAGTTTTTGCTAACCCCAGGATACAGCTCCTCAGTGTGGCCAGATTTCCATCTGGGAGTTCTCCCAGACACTCCGCTGTCTATTACGGCACCATGAAAGAGGACATAGATGGTAACACCAAAATCCTACAGAAACGGAAGCTAGAAGCAGTGTTAAATAGAAACAAACAGAAATGCCATCAATTTTGTGGGCTTTTGTATCAACAGCTCTATCCATTATTGTGACCTTGGGCACATTACTTAACTTCTCTATAGTTCATTTCCCTTCTCTGTAAAATGAGTATTATCATCTAGTCAATAATATTTATTGTTATTATACAGCAGAAATTGTTCTGGGCAGCAGTGATGAAAATAGGGTTAAGGGGAGCTCAAAGTCTGGTGAGAGAGACGGACTTACAGAAAGACAATTACCACATGGTAAATGCAGTAGATGTCACTCGGAAGCATTGAGAAAACAGCTAAGGATGGGGAAGGGTGAGTTTGAAAGTGGGGGCTTAGGGTTTATCTTGAAGGGATTCAAAGAGCTCACTAGATAAAAGCACCTAGCACCCCCCACATTGGTAATAGGCACCCTGCTAATGTTAAGTTGCCTTGCCTTCCTTCTGGAGTGATCTTAGGTGCAGCTTCTTGCAACAGAACTGAGCATTTTGCACTGGGCAACGTCAAAGTTGTGAAACATAAACCCCTTCGGGGAGATAAAATCCTGCATTCTTTACCAATGAGTATTACAAAGACTATACTCAAGAAGCTGTCCCATGACTCCCTAAAGCCTGGAATTTAACAAGTTTTCTTGGTCAAAGCCAGCTTGCTATTTCAAAGACACAACCTAGTTTCAAACCCTAGGGAGTCATGAGGAGTAATACACAAAGAAAGAAATTAAGAAGGGGAAAGAAATGTGAAGTCAGCCAAGATTTTTCTTAAGAACTTTGGCCTTTTCTCTTGACCAATTATGCAACTATTTAAAAATTGTTAGGCATAAAGTTTGGAAATATTTTTCAATAAAACATTAAAAGCATAAAATCTTTGGAGTGCAAAATGCTTTGAATGAATGAATGAATAAATGAGTGAGTGAAATGGGTTTCTAGTGTACAGTATTTAAAGTACTTGACTTAGCTGTCATTCCTCTTTCCTCTTCCTTGTCAATCAAACCAATCCATTATTCTCATGATCCAAGATCTGGCCTCGGAATCTTAACACAATAAGGAAGGCACTACTAACATAAAGAAATGGTTGCCCTTGCCGGTGTGCACAATGGTTAGAGCGTTGCCCTTGCATCCAAAGGTTTCAGGTTCAATTCCAAGTCAAAGGCATGTACCTGGGGTGCAGGTTTAATCCCCAGCCCCTGCTGGGGCGTGTGCGGGGGGTAACCAATCAATTGTATCTCTCTCACATCGATGTTTCTCTCTCTCTATCCCCTTCTCCCTCCCTCCCTTCCACTTTCTCTAAAAATCAATGGGAAAAAAATATCCTCGGGGAAGGTTAACAACAACAACAAAATTGTAGTTACTGGAGGTGAACCTGGCAGGATGGTGGAGAGTGGGTGAGGGTGAGGCTCTTTAAGAATGGCGCAGTGAGCCCTAGCTGGTTTGGCTCAGTGGATAGAGCGTCGGCCTGAGGACGGAAGGGTCCCAGGTTTGATTCCGGCCAAGGGCACATGCCTGGGTTGCAGGCTTGATCCCCAGTAGGGGGCATGCAGGAGGCAGCCGATCAATGATTCTCTCTCATCATTGATGTTTCTATCTCTCCATTTCTCCCCCTTCCCCTCTGAAATCAATTAAAAAAAAAAAAAAAAAGAATGGCGCAGTGAAAGGCAGGCCTCGAGAAGGCACACATGTCAGTCTGGTGGTGTGGGGCCTGTCTTATCTCCTCGGCGCAGCTGGAGGCCGAACTGAGCATCCCAGCTGGGCCAGGGAAGGGCAGGGGTGGGGTTTTGATGAACAGAAACTCCGGGGGAAGTGTGAGGAAACGTTGGAAAAGGCCAAGGAAAGCAAGAACCATGTAAATTACTGTTTGCCTTTTGCACATCGCCCAGCCCACTTTGACATGGCAGATGACACACTTCCCCTCACTTTCCTCCTCTGATTTTGGCTGAGATGAGCTGGGTCGCAGAAGCGCCTGGGGCACCTCCCTTACTTCCTTGTCTCTTACAGTCACTTACATGCTTATTTTTTCCAACTAAATTGCAAACTCCTTGAAGGCAGCTACATCTTACTACTCTTTGTGTCCTCCGCAATAGTGAACAGCATAGCTATTCTTAACGCCAGTGGTGGACAGAAGTGTTTTTGCAGGTGAGCTAACGACCCACATGCCTCTCTGCATGTCATGGTCTCTGACTGAAAGCACACAGGGCATCCTATCAAACAGATCCCACCCTTCCCGGCTGTGTCCCCAACTGGCACTTCAACTGGGGAGTTCATCCCAAGGCAGCATCCCCTGCGGCCACGCCAGGCCTGCCACTGAGAGCAACCCCAGAGCTCCATAAGGATGGGGTGCTCCCCTCACTAACATATTTTCTGGGCCTTCTCATGGAATGTTGGCGGGGTAGAGTGGATGTGCAGGTAACACACATGGTACGGTTTAACATGCCTATCTGCCTGGCCCCGGGATTCCTTGATCTACATTGTGTCAGGAAAGTTCTGGTATTGCAGCTATATTACATGTAGGCCATGGGTCCCAGTCTTAGTCAACCAATCAATCAATCAGTCAGTCAGTCAATCAATTCTGAGAGTTACCTTTAGCTTCATGAACTAACACATTAAATGCGGAATCTCTAGTAAGTGTATTCGTATCAGTTAATTGCCCCAATCTAGTGTCATATGTCACCCTCCTCGATCTCACATTCAGAATACATTCCCACGCAGGTCCCTGATTTCTGCTGAGACATATTAGCATAGTTTGCCATTATTTTCTGTGTAAGCTATGTCTTCCTGGGTCACAGTGTGCACTTGCCCCCGAGCATGCTGACATTTAACCCAGTTTACAGGGCTGGTGGGTCTGGAGGAGAATAAAGATCCTCTTTTACGGAATTGCCCCCAGGTGAGGTTATCACAGAGTTTTCCAGCAAAGGGCTGGCTACATCCACTGACAGAGGAGGCTGAGAGTGACGTAGTTTCCAGGTTGTCAGTGTCATCTGCCCCCACTCCAATGATCAGGATCCCAGTCTTCCCTGTGTAATACCCTAACTGTCACAAAAATGTGATGGGTCTGTGCATTCAATTATTGCTGTAATTCAGCAACCCTTCAGTTAAAATGTTGTGCTTGATTTTCAACGATATTACTGCTGTGCCCGAGAAAACTAAATGGTTCCTTATAGCCTTCAGGGACTGTCAGGGAAGCATTCTGGTCTCTGACTGTGACTTGAGCTGAGAGTTGAAAGACACGAGCTTGTCACTTTCTTCCTATGAGGGCTAAGGTGCTCTCAGAAGAATCGATCTCCTACCCCTGTCCTTATAGACACCTTAACTGCCATGATGGTCCAGTGCGGCCACCGCTTGGGCAATCCCTGGCTTCAGCTGGCTCATCATCGCTGTCAACCACAGATGAGAGTTGGATGAACTGCCTCATTTCCCACTGGGGAGGAGCGCGGCCAAAGGGCACGGCCACAGCAATCCTCCAAGTGCCTGTGTGTCTGTCTCCTAGGATCACTACTGATGCAATTCTGTGTCAGTCAGGGGCCAGTTAGGAGGCAGAAACAATATGCTGAATATGGAAGGTTAAGTACAAAGATTCCTACTCACAACAGGGAATTGGAAAGATAGGGAGATGGCGGGTAAGGAGCAAAGAGAATGCTGAGGAATGTAAGAAAATCAGATAGAGGGACCAGCTATTGCCTGAGGGCTGAGACAGATCATCCTTGAAGAGGTCTGGTGACTGTGACTCATCTCACATCAGAGAAGTTCCCTGAGGGTGCAGAGCTGCTGAGGGGGTGAAGGAAAGCTGTTCATGGAGGGTGTTGTACTGTTGGTTCTCACTGGGGTGCCACTGGAGGGGTTGTGGGAGAAGCTGTTCATGGAAGGGGCTGCGCACTGCTGGCCACTGGGCATGGCCGGAAGGGGCCACAGCAGCAGCCACAGGCTGGGAGAGCTGCCTAAGACAGCGGTTCTCAACCTGTGGGTCGCGACCCCTTTGGCGGTCAAACGACCCTTTCACAGGGGTCGCCTAAGACCATCCTGCATATCAGATATTTACATTACGATTCATAACAGTAGCAACATTACAGTTATGAAGTAGCAACGAAAATAATTTTATGGTTGGGTCACAACATGAGGAACTGTATTTAAAGAGCCAGAAGGTTGAGAACCACTGTCCTAAGAGGACACTGCATGCTCAGGCTGGGGATCTCTCCCTCCTTGGGATCCCTCCTCTGCCCTCCACTGTCAGAGCTTATTTCAGCACAACTTGAAAAGGAGAACTATTTAAAGAATTTATCCCTATTATCACAAAGCAGGCAGTGAACTGTTTGGGGACTCCTTTAGGCAATAATGTAATAATCAGCTCAATAAATCTATGTCCTTTAACTGGGAAAACCTTACAGGGAAGACTGGATTTTATTGGGGCTTTGGCAGTTGTTACGAATGGCCCCTTGAGGAGCTGATAAAAGCCATGGACTCTCCCTCTGGATAACTGCACACGTGTGCATACGTACAGTCTCATAGGCAGTCCAGAGTAACTGTCTGAACCCAGATTAAGAACCCCTGGTTAGGTCAATGACTGTTCCCCATGTTCAAATCAGTGACTTATTTATTTGCACCTAGAGTAGCAAATTTAATATTCCAAACTCAACTATGTTTGCTTTCAGCAACAAAGATAAATATTTGAGAAACATAGCCAATAGTGCTAGATAGTTCTATTTTGGGGGGAGGAACTTGGTGAAATTTATCTGGAAGAGAGAGGCTGAATACCAGGGGAAAGGCAAGCATTGTGAAACAATTGCAAGACCACCATTGGGATTTGGACTTGGGTAGCTGCCTGTAGACGGAACGGGGTATCTATCCTGACCTGCTGTGCTTTGGGAAGGTACGTTATGACAGCTGGCCTCCAACACGACACGGATGGTCCTTACCTCCTGGTGTTCATGCTCATGTGTTCTCTCCTCCCACACCGACTCGGAGCTGGTGTTTGTGACCAAGGGCACCGTGCAGGTGACCGGATGATTTCCGAGACTAAGTCAGGAATGCCGTTTCTGCTTTTGCCTTGGTCCATTGGATCTCTTTCTGGGGGAATCCAGCCACCATGTTGTGAGAAACTCAAGCAGTGCTGTGGAGAGATCCACAGGGAGAGGTGCTGAGACTTCGCACCAAGAACCAGCTGCCTTGCCGGCCTTATGGAGAGCCACCTCGGAAGTAGATCCTCCAGTCCCACTGGGCCTGCAGATAACTGAATGCCATCTGCAATCTTGACTGCAGTGTCATGAGACATCGAACCAGAACCATCAGCTAAGCTGCTCCCAATGTTGTGACCCACAGTTTTGGGGTAATTTGTTTTGCAGCAATAGACAACTAATGTATACATTTAGGTCAAAATTCTCTAAAGGGTGAAAAATATAAAGGATTGGCCCCCCC
>NW_005359881.1:1175673-1180363 GCF_000412655.1 Myotis brandtii
CTCAGTCCCCCCCCCCCCCCCCCGTCTCTCTGGTCACCTGAAGGAGAAGTCAGTATAGCTATTTAGCTATGTTTTTTTCAAGCATTATCATAAATAAGTCACTCGGTAGAATCATCAGAGAAATAACAGACTTCTGTGTTAGCCAAATGGTCACTCTAAGTCAGGGTGGGGAACGCTTTTTTTGCCAAGGGCCATTTGGATATTGATAACATAATTTGCGGGCCATACAAATTTATCAACTTAAAAATTAGCCTGCCAAATTTGGTCAAACGTTTAATTAGCTCACCCCTAATGCCTTGGCAGGGCCAGACCAAATGATTTTACAGGCCTTATGCGGCCCGAGGGCCAGACATTCCCCACCCCTGCCTAAGTATTGACTGGACATGTAGTTTCTGAAAAGCAGGAAATCCAACTGCTAAACCAGCTTATGAAGATTTCTACTGATGCAGAAATTTATAGAAATAACAGATGTGTCCTTATAAAGATTGTTCTAAAATCACAGTGTGTCTAAATGCTCATTACAGCTGCCATAATTGATGAAGGTATACGAAATAGTGTGTGCCCAGGTGAGTGAGTATTCTGAAGGGGCCGGAAACTATGCTGGAGGATGGGTGAAGGATCTGGAGCTCTTTAATTTGGAGAAGAAGATGAGAGAGAGAGAGAGAGAGAGAGAGGCATTTAACAGGGCTGGCATGTGGAATAAGTTATATTTTGGGTTGGTCAAGAGGAGAAAAGTAGCTTAATGAGAAATCATAGGAATGCAGTTTCTACTTCACTTAGAACCATAGCTGTTGAGCAATGGGCCATGCTGTAGTGAAAACTAGGGCATCTCCTCTCCTTGGATGGGTTTTATCCGAAATGGGCCGATGGCCCTTCAGAGATGTGGTCAGAGCGATCCCGGCAGTACTTGGGAAACTGATCTAGGGGACCTGAAGTTGTTGTGCCTGAAAGCCTCTCCCTCCTAAACGTGTCTTCTTACGCATGAGCATCTCTAAATAAGAAGTTCAGGGTAGTGGGAAGTGTGTGCGTTACAGAGGAATCAGAACTCTATTGGAAAGCTACTAGCTGTGTGACTGTGGGCAGGACATTTAGCAGTTCCAAGCTTCACTGTCCTTACTACCTTTGAGGGTTGTTCTGAGGTTTCATCAAATCACTCAGGTGCCTTTTAATGCATATGTGGATTTCTTTCTTCCATTTTCAATGGTATGGTTCATAATCAAACATCTGGGACCCATTAAGATTTGGAGAGTGCAATGTTGAAATGAGCTAATTCTCCTAGGCTGTAGCTGTAGGATTTCATTTGTTTTTCAAATAATAAACTTGATTAATATTTGATTAGATGCTTTGTGGCACAGCATCTTTTTTTTTAAGGGAAAGACAAGTTTGTTGTGTGTAGAAATAGAAGGAATCAGAAGCCAGATGGCCAACATCATCTTTGAAATTTGCAACTGCAAGATCATCACTTGACTAAAGTCTTTCCTCCCAAGAGTTTATAAAAAAAATCACACCAAAAACAAAAGCCAAAATATCACAAACTAGATTATTCAATATCAATAAAGTATTTTACCTCCTGAAAGGTATTCCACATTTCAGCAAAAAACAAACAAACAAACTCCAGTAACAAGGCCTTTATTTTCTTTAAAATAGTAAAAGAAATTGGAATATAGCAGACTGAGTCAGTATAGGATTTTCTAGCTGCCCTTCCCACCCCAAAAATTACAATAATTAGAAGTAAATAAACACCTCACAAATACTGGAGTCAGTTTTTATTATTTACAAATGATTTTTTAAATCTTTGTTTTTATTTGTTAACAAAGAAAGCTACTGTAATGGCAGATCAACCCAAATTCTTGAACTAGCCCAGGGGTGGGCAAACTTTTTGACTCGAGGGCCACAGTGGGTTCTTAAACTGGACCGGAGGGCCGGAACAAAAGCATGGATGGAGTGTTTGTGTGAACTAATATAAATTCAAAGTAAACATCATTACATAAAAGGGTACGGTCTTTTTTTTTTTAGTTTTATTCATTTCAAATGGGCCGGATCCGGCCCGCGGGCCGTAGTTTGCCCACGGCTGAACTAGCCACTAAGATGACGTGTACTGAATTTGTTAATTGTCTTAAAAGTAGATTTAGTCTTAACGATCACGAATTCTTTGTTATCTATTAGCATCCTACTCTTAAGCACTCTCACTACAGGCTGTCCTTAAGTAACAAATGGAAGCTGAGCTATGCAATCCTTCTTTCATGTTTCCTTTTCTTTTTCTTTTTTTATAGATTTTTTATTGATTTCAGAGAGGAAGGGAGAGGGAGATAAAAACATCAATGATGAGAGAGAATCATTGATTGGCTGCCTCCTGCATGCCCCATACTGGGGATAGAGCCCTCAACCCGGGCATGTGCCCTGACAGGGAAACGAATGGTGACTTCTTGTTTCATGGGTCGATGCTCAACCACTGAGCCACGCCGGTCCGGCTGCACTTCCTTTTCTTATCTGTGACACACACAATGACTGAACTAGGCAGCCCAAGGCCCACAGCAGCCTCTGAGTGACTGCTGAATTGCATCCCCTCAATGCTATCTACTTTTCCTACTGGAGGTTCCAAGTTAAACACTATCCGTATTCGGGGGACCACTTTCATACATGGTTCTACATATATACATAATTTAACAAAAATGGGATATTTACGTACAGTTTTTATTGTGACCAAGTTCAACAGCATCAAAAGCATTTTTAGGTATTTAATTCAGGTGGCTATAAAGTAAAAAAAACATCACTTTTCAGACCCTATATATATCATTTTTATATCCATGTATTTCAATCTCTTGAATGTTCATTACACTTTAAAATATTTTTGTCCATGCTAGTGAACCTTTGATGGGCTCTGCTTTAAATAGTGCTCATCAGCACTGGCTAGAGCATTGGCCCGTGCACCGAAGGGTCTTGGGTTCAATTCCCAGTCAAATACACGTACCTGTGTGCAGGAGGCAATCAATTGATGTGTCTCTTCACATCGATGTTTCTCTCTATCTAAAAACAATGGGAAAATACCCTCTGGTGAGAATTAACAGGCAAAAAAGAATAGTGCTTATCATAGTGAGGTGTACATTCTCTTTTAATATTTTTATTAATGTATATTCTCATTAATAATGTACATTTCACAGTGCCAAGTGAGAGGACCCCATTACTCTAAAGCAGTGGTTCTCAACCTTCCTAATGCCGCGACCCTTTAATACAGTTCCTCATGTTGTGGTGACCCCCAGCCATAAAATTATTTTCGTTGCTACTTCATAACTGTAATTTTGCTACTTTTATGAATCGTGATGTAAATATCTGATATGCAGGATGTATTTTCATTGCTACAAATCGAACATAATTAAAGCATAGTGATTAATCACAAAAACAATATGTAATTATATATGTGTTTTCCGATGGTCTTAGGTGACCCCTGTGAAAGGGTTGTTCGACCCCCAAAGGGTCACGACCCACAAGTTGAGAACCGCTGCTCTAAAGGATTCCTGAAGTCTGAGTCACAAGCATAAGTGACAAGATCTGCAGGTTTGGATGGTTGTGGAGACTTCCTGACTTAAATAGGAATTAGACAAAAAAAAGAAGCCATAGAGGTGACAGTTTGGGGCTTATATGGTGGTACGATGGTGCCATAAAGGATCCAGGGTCTTTTAATTGTTCTGCTGTGTTTGTTGCTTTGTGACTAAACTATGGCTGCTGCACCTCCACTCCTCCAGGAAGAGAGACAGGTGTAGGGCAAGGATGAGCCTGATCTGCACATGTCCATCCTCCCCAGAAGCCCCAGCAGCAGCTTCAACTTTCATCTTATTGGCCAAATTGTGTTAAATGGCTGCCCTTAGGTATAAGGGAGTCTAAAAAAGTATTTTTCAGCTAGAAAAAAAGGTTCCATTAGGTACTAGTCAGAAAAAGACCAGAGACTTCTACAGAAAACCGGAGCAAGCTGTCCTTATCCCATGACAAGAAAGAGGACTTCCTCTTATTTCAGAAGAGCACTGAAAGGGTAAGGGTGATGGGGTAGGTGTCCTACCACAAAGGGCCAGGTAAAGGAGGAGAGGTGTGAGGGACCCATCCTGCTGCATGCGCTGCTGAGAGGGAGAACTAGCCCTTGGTCACGAACCCAGTGGTAGCGAACCTTCACTAACCTTCCTGAAACAGGAAAAGGAGACCAGCTCCCCAGAGTCCCCTACATCATCTGCTTGCATCCTCTGGACTCCTGGAGCTGTGAAAATGCACATCTAATCAACTTTAACTTACTGCACTGGCTCCCAAACTCGTGAAGAAAACGGAGAGTGGGTGAGTCAGCTTGGAGCACTGCACTTAACCTTTGCGTTCCCACGTTTAACCCATAAAACATACATCGCTCATGGACTCATCAGCACGCAGTCAGGTAGGCATCACGGGCTCCATTCAGAAGTAAACTGAGGCTCAGAAAGGTTAACCACTCACACTAGGAGGTAGACTTCAGGGCGATCTGAAAGCCTCTGCGCCTTCTGCAAAGTGCCCCACGATCTCTCCGCCAAAGCTCGGGAACCTTGCTTTGCAGACAGTCCACTCTAGACATTTTGAGCAGAAGTCTGATTTAACATCAGACTTTTCCGGAGACAACTCTTAGGATGGAGGAACCCGCCCCAAATCTTCGGGGTCTGGTCCAAGCAGGACATGC
>NW_005359881.1:1181197-1247658 GCF_000412655.1 Myotis brandtii
CCTTGGTCCCGGCAATGGCCTTTGCATCGCCCGGTGCACTTGTGACTGACTTGGACCCGGAATATTAAGACCCACTAGCTTCGTCCCCATCCCGGCCGCACCGGCTCCTTCGGGCTCTTACCTGCTGCCCCTCTGCACTCCGCCGCCTGGGGGGCACCATGGACCAGAGCGGGATGGAGATTCCTGTGACCCTCGTCATTAAAGCACCGAATCAGAAATACAGTGACCAGACCATTAGCTGCTTCTTGAACTGGACCGTGGGGAAACTAAAAATGCATCTCTCTAACGTGTACCCTAGCAAACCAGTAAGTGTCTGACAGCTGGGCCCCCGCCCGGCCACAGCCGCGTGCCCTGGGCTCCCCCCCCCCCAGAAGTCGTGTGCGTCTCTTGAGTGTCCGAGCCATCATCAGTATCTTCCTGATGAGGTTCAGTTAATTAGTAAGCGTTTACAGAAATATCAAGGGACATAGGAATTGCAGGCAGGCATAAAAAAAGACCATTTTCCTTGGACTAAAAGTCATCAACCTAATATGGGATGACAGATGCATTCTTAAAAAAAAGAAGCACTACAATTCATGTTAAAGCTGCTATTGCTTATTAGACTAAAATTCCTCTTTACTTTCAACACTGGCCCAGAAAGTTGCTCACCATGTTGAAGAGCAAATGTTTCTTTTCTTGGAAATAAGTATGTACCCCTGTAAAAGATACATGTTCAAGACTAGTATATATCTTCTAAGAAGCAAAGAAGTATGAGTTTTAGACTCACATTCCTCTGCCCCTCCCTACCTCCCTCATTTTTCTGCTGTACCAGGACACAGACATTTCACTGATTTGAAGGGAACAATTCTTCCACCCCCTCCACCATTTGGTGCATTTTTTTATTCCCTTCATATGGCCACTTGTAAATCAGTGTGGCAGTGTTTTCCATTCTGAATCATATCTGGATATTGCAAAGATAATAAATAAAATACAGAGTACAGCTCCATCTGTCCCCAAAGGTAGGTTTGAAAGGACATAGTTGGTAATTAAGTCTTGATAAGTAAAGAAGGCATGTGATCCACATCCAGATGTTGATGAATTAGAACTGTTTTGGTGTTATTGTATTAAGTGTAGTTTTAGATTTCTGAAATAATTACAGAAATCCTGCGGTTATTGCAAGAATAGGAGGTTTAGAAAAACATTTCTCAGTTGGCATTAGCTGTGTTTGTCAGCACCTTGTGATACAAATATTTTTAGTACAGGAAATAAAAACCCAGAGGTATTTAAGGACTTGGAACAAACTAGCTGGAACTCTCATTTATTCAAATCTTTTGTTTTAAAGTTAAAGTTTACACAAGGGGTAACAATTTGTTTTAAAAATGTAGGCTTTACAAAAGATTTCCTATTGCATGTGATTCGTTTTTGCACCATTTCGAAGTAGAAAATAGCTTTTCAGAACAGTCAGAATTTAAAGTCATAGATTTCCATAGTACTGTTCATAACATAGTCGGAATACCGTTCCTAAGTAATACACGTCCCAGTACATACTCTCAAGTATGTACTTAAGTGAGGTTCTTTATATTTATGATTAAACCAAGTCAAAAGGAACTCGGTTTGCACTCTGATAGACCAAGAGTTCTTGCTTTTCTAAAACTTTCTCTTTTGTGAAGACTCTAAGTGAGGAATGTGAAAGCCGGTCGGCCTTACCTGCACCCTCCCAGCGCTCACCTGGGTGGGTCAGCTGCTGGAGACAGAGCAGTTACAAACTTCTTCACACCCCGCCCTCCTTATCTGCCTGCTGCCTGGACACACTGGAGACTCTCGCAGGCTGTAGCATAATATGCAACCTAGTAATTGCCTGACTACCTAGTTTTGTGGCAAACCTGACATTTTTCCTCCTCCAGCAAGTCTTCTCCAACTGAATTGCATTATCTGAAGGTTATTTCTAGGTTAATGAGAGTGGGTGGGCCTTGGGGGAGTCGCATGTGTTTATTTTCATAGAACTTCACTGAAAACTTGGTATGGTGATTGGACTTGACAGGCTTACAGTCTAACTTAGTTATCACATGAGAATTTGAAGTTTCACCGTTGTTAAACAAACCAACTGTTAAATAATACCCCAAAGCCATAGGTAGTCCTCAGTCTAGGGAAGTGGAGTTCCAAAAGTTTTCTTTGTCAGGCTGTTAATTAGAACAGAGAACATTTTGCAACATAAGCAATGTTACATGACAACTTAATACATTACACAGGAAGTTTAGGTTCTTAGGACCACCCACAGTGATTACTTAACATTGATTCTGTGTGTAAGTGTCTCAAGTTCTCTTTGGTGTTTAACAGAGGTCATTTTTATGCCTGGTTCTGTGCACATCTGCCTGCTGGGGTGGGTGGGCTTGGCAGCAGAGTGGGGTTCCAGTGCCTTGTAGAAGCACTTGTCCCCCAGTAAGAGGTAGAAGAGTTGACGGCTCTGGTCAGCGCTGCTCTTTGCTGGGTGTGATGGTTCACCGGTAGGTGGAAGGCCTTGGTCCCTGTGGGCGGTGGCCTATAGGAAAATAAATGGAAGCTGATGGAGGGAGAAGAATGGATACTTGAAGTTGTTCCTCTTAGGATCTCTACAGAGATAGGTCATGTGTCTACATGCTATTAATGGGATTCAGCAACAGTGTGTAAAAATCTTAAAATTCTAGTTTTAACAGATATTGACTTGACTTAATCATAGATAATCTCCACATGGATATTTTAAATTCAATAAACTCGCAACAGATAAACTACCCCCACCCAAGCACACTTTCTTGGGCTTCATTTATTGACTTTAATTTGGATTTTATTGATGTGGCGTTTGAATGTCTGTATGCCAAGCATGAAAGGCATGGTAAGAGTCCCTTGCTCTTATGAAGCTGAGGTCTAGTGGGGGGATACAGAGATGAAAGAAAATAACTAATATTATGGAAATGGTGTTACAGAAAGGGGTGTACTGAGTGTGGCAGAAGCACAGGGAAGGAACAGTCAACTCGGGTCCAGGGTCCAGGTATAGCTGTTTTAAGAAGAGGTTCGTTCACAGGGACATTTTTCTTAGGGTTGGTAACAGTTTTAAGCATACAAGATGAAAGCTTTTTAAAAGCCTGTTCTCTCAGAGCTCATGTTGCACTGATCTAAGTACTTTATATACTTTACTAGAGACCCAGTGCACAACATTCGTGCACTTCAGTGGGGTCCCCCTCAGCCTGGCCTGCACCCTTTAGCAGTCCGGGAGCCCTCAGGGGATGTCCCACTGACATCCTAAGCCACAGTTGGACATCCTTAGCGCTGCCCCAGAGGCGGGAGAGGCTCCCACCACCACCGCTGTGCTTGCCAGCTGTCAGCCCGTCTTGTGGCTGAGCAGCGCTCCCCCTGTGGGAGCGCACTGACCCCCAGGGGGCTGGTCAGCTCCTGCATTAAGCGTCTGCTCCCTGGTGGTCAGTGTGTGTCATAGGGACCTGTCATTCCGCTGTTTGGTTGATTTGCATATTACCCTTTTATTATATAGGATTACTTAGTGTGATAGTACTATGTAAAAAAGATTATGGATCCATAATGGGCTACACAGGGGAAGGTGTTTTCCTGGTAGGAAGTAAGGCAGTAGCCATATTTATGCAAATGTTACAAAGTCATTATTAACAACCTCAGATATGGAATTGAGCTCTTTGGAGTTTTGCTTAACTTTGAATGGTATTGATTATTGGTTTAGAACTGGGAAGTGTACCAATTCATGTTGATAGTGTATGTAGATATTATTCTAATAAGACATTTGTCATCGCTTCAGGACTTTAGATTTTGAGATCCTGAAATTTTGGTAATAGCTACTAAGGGGTGAAGCTGCCTGTGGAGAAGGCCCCTTTTACTTGAGTAGTTTCAGACTTTTATGTAGCTTATAGATGTAAATATCAAAATGGTTGAACTCCATGTTATCCAGTAGAATGCACTGTCCTGGAGAAAACTTGAAAAATAAGAATCTCTAAATCCATTAGGCACCTTTCTCGTTATCTCTCTCATTCTTTTACTCTTCTCATACGTACATAATTACTAAGATGGACCTGACTCACAGTGAATTCAGTTTTGAATGCAAAACTTCCTGGAGCTTGTATGCCTGGCTTTCCACTTTTCAGTGTTGAGGTTGAATGCCTATCGAACATGTCCCTCAGTACAGGGTAGATTTCCTGTGTCTTGGTGCTTCAGACTGTTAAAGCAGTCAATTTCTTTCTTAGGCCTTCCAGCTCTCCTGCTCAGCTAGGGAGGTTTGTGCTGTTTTTCAAATTGTTCCTTCACTCTGAGATTCTGTTAGAAATAAAGACAACAGGAATAGAACCAGCTGTGTAAGTTCTATTTCAGAACCAAATTGCCTACAGTTGAGATGGACATCTGACTTTCATTATCAGTGAAAATAGCTTGTGTAATATAATTTGAGGTTACCTCTTTTAATTTTGTAATTCCCCATTATCTTATTTAGGCAGGTCATTTAAAAATCTTATCTGCTTAACCACCTCTGAACTGATTCAAAGGGGCTGTAATCCATGCACATTTAAAACAAAATTATAAGACAATTATCATAAAATTTTAGCTCATAGGTTTAAGAGGGTTTCATGTCACATAGTATAGTTAACATTTTTAAAACTTTATTAAATTGAGTGTGAAGGCTGATGAAAAGTTAAAAGTTTTGAATGAATGTGGGTTAAAATTTGTTTTATGTAACTCCTTTGTAGCCTTTTCCTAATGTCTTTATGGGAAAATAACAGTACTGTGGAGCCTTGACTTACAAGTTTAATTCGTTCCGAGACCGAGCTCGTTAAGGAGCTTGTTAAGGAGCTCGTTAACTCAAATTACTCTATCAACTCAATGCAAAAAATCGGCTGAGAGACAGCTGGTATCTCAAAAAACCTGTTAGTCAGGACACTCGTAAGTCACGGCCCCACTGTACAAGTTTGTTTAATCATGCATCAGTGCTTTTTAAAATAGGATTTTTCCAGAACTTCAGTTTATGTTTCTCTCCTTTACATAATAAATGCATACTAATTTTTAAAAGGTTTTATTTAAAAAAAAAAGAAAGATTTTTTTTATTGATTTTTAGAGAGAGAGGAAGGGAGGGGGAAGAGAGAAACGTCAGTGTGAGAGTGGAACAGTGATTGGCTGCCTCCTGCAAGCCCCTACTGGGGATCAAGCCCAAAACCTGGGCATGTGCCCTGACTGGAATCGAACTGCAATGTTTTGGTGCAGGGGACAATGCCCAACCAACTAAGCTACACCGGCCAGGGCAGTACATACTCATTTGATGGTCTCAAATGCTTTTATTTAACTATTATAGTTGTATAACTAAATAATAGTTAACTACTATTTAACTATATTAACTGCCATTTACTAAGTGGTTACCGTGTGTACCAGATATTCTGCTGAGCACTTTATCTGTTTTATCACATTTATTCCTTACAGATACCTTATGATGTTAAGTTTTATTATTAGCTCTTTTTTTTTTCCCCAAGTTCATAGAATTCTATGTAGTAGAATTTGAATTTTAGGGACTTGGCCATCTCAGTTGTATGCTTTCAAATTAAAAGAACTATAAAAAGAGGTCTATGTGTTTAGATGGTTTGTCATTTAATGGCTACAGGTGAATGGGTTGCATAACCTTAATACTCTTCTAATGTATCTCAACTTAGTGTATGGTTACTTCTGCTGATTTTGATAAATGATGGGGAAGATGGGGATATACTCTCTTAAGACCTCAAAGCACATTGCTTTGCCCTATCTTCTCACATTCCTGCTTGTTCGTGTGAACCATAGCAGGCATGTACTTTGGCAGTCCCTGCTGTATCTATACCTGATTTGTGCATGGCCTGTGAGTGGAAACAGCTAAGCAGGGAATGTCCCTGTGGAGTTCTAGAGGAAATTCTTCTGTAAGCTCTGTGTGCTGGTGTTGCTTACAGTTGTTGCAAGGAGATAAGGTTTAGAGACACTTTGGGTAAACTATGCTTCCATTTATAGTGTTTGTGAATTTCCTGGGGCTTTAGGTGGGCTGGATCTAGTGGGAGTGGGAGATATGTTCCAGTACAGATCCGCAGCACTCCCTTCCCACAGAAATGATGTTTTGTGCATGTCTTGGGAACCAGCTCTTCAAAGCTATTTGACCCTTGTGACAGCTGTATGCAAGTACTGAAATGTTAACAGTTACTACTCTCAGAGGACTCTGGTCATCGTTCTTTGAACTAACATATAAGTTGTAGATTGCTTTTACTGAGCTATTTGATTATTTTGAAGTTGGATATACTAAGGGCATGCTTTCTTAAAGCCATGCATAATTATGAGAGACTCTTTTAGTTCTTCACATAAAAAATTTAAACTTTTGATACCAACTAGGTGACTTCTAGAAATGTAAAGTATTGCTGGCTTTGTAAAAGTCAACTACCAAACTCTTGTGAATATTTAAAATCCATTAGGGATGCATATAGTACTTTATCTGTTTTTGATGTCTGATTAAATGTTGAGAAGTCAGACACTTTAGATAATAATATGTAACTCTTTTAGAAAGAGAAAAGTCTTTCCCCAATTTAGGATTTATCTTTGCATTTTTGACTAGCCGGCGAGCTTTCCTCACCTTGGTTTTTTAGCAGTGTCTGCTGAGTGGGTGGCAGAGTTTTGGGGTCAGCTGGTTAAGCAGCTGTGTATTAGAGTGGTGTAGTTCTCTCTCTGCCTGTTCGGACCACCATCAGGATGTTTCCAGCTTGGTAATTTAGATGGCCATGCCAGCGCTGGGGAAGGATATGCAGGTAGGGTGTCTGAGTCAGGAAGGAGCTTAGCTTATTGGAGAGCTAAGTGAACGCCAGTTTGGCTAGTGAGTGAGGAGGAAAGAATACCATCAGAGGAGATTGGAGAGAGACAGAAACCAGATCTGCTGGGACTGTCTGGCGATGGTAAGGCATTAGATTTACACCCAGTGTGGTGGGAATCCAGCCGAGTGACAGGGTTGATTTACACTTTTAAAAGATGTTTCTAACTGTACTCCTCTCCTTTTCTCTCATATCCATCCCAAATAAGTTTTTACCCTATTGTCCACCAAGATTGCTTTTATTAAGACCACTAGGGATCTCCATGTTGCAGGATACTCTGAGGGAGTACAGAAATAAATAGAATAGTATGAAAGAAGGACACTGTGAGTAATAACAAAAGCCTGGAACTACTCAAATACCCATTAGTAAATGGTAGCATTTCTATATAATGGAGCATTGTGAACTGCCAAGACGAATGGGGAAGACATCCTAATATTGCTGAGGCATAATCTCCAGGTTATATTAAGTGGGAGGACAAGGCACAAAATATTAGGTAGAGTATACTAGCTTTTATGTGAGAAAAGAAGGGAGATACTTGTTTATATTCAGATTTGTTGTGTTGTTAAAAAGAAATGGTGGAAGGGAAATTCAAAGTTGATGTTCTATCTCTCTCCCCTTTTCCCTTCCTCTCTCTGAAGTAAATAAAAGCATACTTTAAAAAATTAGGTAGGGAGGGAACAGGGACAGAAACTAAACCTCTCTGAACATATCTCATTCTATAATTTTTACTCTGTTGCCATATAATTGAAAAAATTCAGTAGAAAAAAGTAATCCTTAAATGGCAACACAATAATTTAGTAACTTAATGTCAGGATGGTGACATAATTACAAGAGGAATTATCCCAAGTAACTTTGAAACAATATTTCAACTATGTATTTCTAGTGGGATATATGTAAGGACAGAAGAAAGCCACAAGACATGGTAAACTTCATCCAATATTGTTATTCTTATTTTGAGATTGTATATAGTAGGATAAAGCATATAAGTAAGTTTGCTAATGGCAAATTTTGTTTGTTAATGTCATTTGGAAATTTGGTAATTATCTGTATTATATCTATAATAAATATGCTACCATTTGCTGAGCTCTTAATGTCTTAAGTGGAATTTGGAAAAACAAAATTCTTAAAATATGTCAGTTTTCTGCTTATTTGTGCCTAAAGGGAGTTTACTTTGCCCATATTTAGGCATGTTATTCCCAACCTTTATTTTGTATAATTAGAAAAGTTGAATTATTTTCTTTGTCCCATTTCTTAGTTGACGAAGGATCAGAGATTGGTGTATTCGGGCAGACTGCTTCCCGATCATCTGCAGCTGAAAGACATTCTCAGAAAAGTAAGCAGATTTCTACCACTACTCGATACCAGACACAGTCAGAGTGTGAGCGGAGAGTTCTGAAATTTTATCAATATGCAACCAGTTCAGTTTTCAGATACTTAAAATCAACCCTTTGGGTAGCATAACATGTAAACATGAGCTAGAAAGTAAAAAACATAATAATAGATTCCAGTTAGTTTAGGTAGCAGTTTTGTATATCTATCTGATAGCTAACTAGGATTACATATTGTGTTCAGGTGATTGGCATTTTGTGTAGGAAAACTCTATATCAACGTACCAGTAGTGCAGGAGTGGAGAGTTCAAGGAGTGGTGCAGGATTTTCACTGAGGACAGTCTCCTCTCCTCTATCCCCTTTGACCAAACTCTATGACATTTTAATACAAGTTGCTTGGGTTAGGAGTTTAATTTCAGGGCAAGAAATAGAAGGAAGCCCAATTGGTCCATCAGTTAGCAACCTTGAAGGCTGGTGCTTAGAGCTAAAATATATTTCAGTGTAGCTTTTTGATCATCAGCTGGAATACTGTGTGGTTTTTTTTTAATGGAAACTTTTAACTCATGATTATTTGTGGAATTTATACTTTTATAACTTTTCTGCATTTGTGATGCTACATTTTGGTTGTGAATATATAGCTTTGATATTTTGCCTTAGATCTTTGACTTAACTCTTAATGTTGTCTGGACCGATTTAGGAAATCTGCATCCTCTCCTTTTGTTTATGATCATCAGGGAAACTAAGACATCTTTATACCAGCATATTCCTCCTGTTCAGATAGTTGACGTTTTCACTCTGCCAGTGTGACTTCTTGCTGTCATTTTCATTTTAACTATGTAGTTTCAGTTTGCCAAGGTGGTTTAATAACTTCTTTCTCTCTCAAAAATAGTGGAATTTGCAGCAGGTTTTCTCTCTTTCTTTTTAATAGACTATTTTTTTAAGACAGTTTTAGGTTCATAGCAAAATTGAGTGGCAAGTACAGAGATTTCACTTTTATTTCCTCCCCCCGCCCCCCCATGCACAGGCTCCCCCACAACAACATTCCATATTAGAGTGGAACATTGGTTACAATTGATGAACCTACATTATTGACACATCATTATCACCCAAAGCCTGTGGTTTACATTAGGGTTCCCTCTTGGTGTACATTCTGTGGGTTTGGACAAATGTATAATGACATGTATTCACCATTATAGTCTCGTGCAGAATAGTGTCACTGCCCTAAAAATCCTCAGTGCCACACCTGTCCGTTTTCTCCATGTTTTTATGCTTAAAAACATTGCTGCTGTGCACTCTTCAAAGTAGATATTTATTTTATTATTTTAACCCAAAGATAGCTAGTTTGCACTGGACTGTTTTTTAAAAAGGTTCTTGCTGCCAGAAATGGTTTCTGACCAGAAGACTTAAAATAAAAATGTTTCAGTCGAAGGACTGTTGGCCTCTTATATAAAACATTTTGAATAATATGTTTACATTATGAATAGATCTTTGAACTGTTTTTGTTAAAGTCAGTGAACCACTTCTTTCAATTAAATGCTGCCATTAGCTTTACCTACTTAGTTATAAAATGTTTTACAGGAACATTGCCAAAAGGTGAACAAATGCTATAGTTAATTTGATTAGTATGGCCTTTGAAACTAGGTTTCTAAGGGTAAATATCTTATACTTGATGCTTTTTAATGCTCTGTGTTCTGAAGCTCCGGGGGATATTGTAAATCAGGAGTGCCTTCTGTCTACCTTACTGGGCACATCTCATGTCAGACTATCTCTGCAAGTTCCTCCTCTTAGCATTCTACTAGCAACCCCCATTAACTTCTTTCTTTAAACTCCTAGAGCTGGTAGTTTGTGCTCCTCCATCTGTGCAGAAGACTGTTTCGTATAGTTCTCTAATTGTGCTCTAATGCTCTGATCTTTTAACAGTGTCGTGAGCCTCTTTAGGGGAGGGGCTGACTCTTACCTTTCTGGGCTTCACCTCAGAATTCAGCACAATTCTAGATTTAGGGTTGGCAGTGGGTAAATTCTTAGTTTCCAGTAGCTTTGTTTCTCTTTCTCACAACTGGGCATCTTCCTTGTCTTCCTGCCCCTTTCCTTTATCATACTTCATTTTTTCTTTTGTTTTTATGAGTTGCTGAGCTAT
Organism: Myotis brandtii; assembly: GCF_000412655.1. Classification (NCBI taxonomy): domain Eukaryota; kingdom Metazoa; phylum Chordata; class Mammalia; order Chiroptera; family Vespertilionidae; genus Myotis; species Myotis brandtii. The sequence goes on from NW_005359881.1 coordinate 1,191,496, forward strand.
CCTGTGTGCTTCTCTGCCCTTCTTTATTCTCTTTCCTTTCTCCGTCTCATTTGCTTGCTTCATGCCTAAGTATAAATCTACTCATGTAATTGCTAAGCTAAAATGTCATTCCTAATCATTTCTAGAATTTTTTTCTTCATAGTTACAGGTTTATGGGAACACATGAAATTTTATAGAATATAGTTCAAACACATGCTTTTATTTAAATATAAGTATTATAGATAAAACCAGTTTTTGACTTAAAAAAACAACAACACACCTATACATCACCTTGCTAAAATTAAGGCAAATGAGATTATGGTGAAATTATTTGAGTTTCTTTATTATAGTTGCAAAGTCTAAGTAATGAAAATATTTTTGCTTCTCGAAGTTTGCAGGGCTAAGCTTCAGCGACTATTGCCGTTCTGACATTAAGGTGCTAGATGTTTTTATATTGAAATAATAGGTTGCATGACACAGCTTTACAGCACTTTTTGCTTCAAGACTCCTTTGTATACAAAGTAATCATTTTTTCGTATAGCAATTACTGAGTGTTTAGACCATTTTCCGGGCATGGAGAAAAAGTAGAATTCAGAAGGGCTCCAAATTCTAAAATGGTAAATTTACTTTCAAATGACAACAATTTCTTACTAATAAATGGCTATGCCAGAAAGGAACTTAAGTTTTGAGTCAAGTATTTCAGCTTAGCTGCTATTGACATTTTGACTGTACATTTCCAGTACTACCCTTTCAATGTAACCTTCTTTACTTTTAGCAAGATGAGTATCATATGGTCCATCTAGTGTGTACTTCACGGACTCCTCCCAGTTCTCCCAAGTCCAGCAGCAGTAGAGAAGGTCGCGAAGCGTTGGCATCCAGCAACAGTTCTGTGAGTTGTTTGGGAGGAGTAAATGATGATTTCTCATTATATTTCTTTTGCCTCTAAAAATTAAGTGAAAAAAACAAAAAACAGATCAGTTGGAGCTTGTGGATTGTGAGATGGTGTTTTGAGTTAGGCATTTAAACTTTGTTTTTAGAAGTCCATTATACAGTGTTTTCCCTTGAAGGCTGTTCCCCTGTATGCAGGTCAGTAATAGTCAGGAGTTTAATTACTAAAATACCAAGAAAACAGAATTATGATATGTTATATAATATAAACTCCAAGGCCAGTAAAATTTCAGAAATAAGGTGTTGAATATAGTATATTTTATTCAAGGTGGATTACATTATTTCAGTTTTAAATATGCTAAATCCTCTTGAAGTAGATTGCTTGGTCAAGAATTTTATTTCATTTTTAAAGATTTTTATTGATTTTTAGAGAAAGAGGAAGCGGGGAGAGAGAGGGAGAGAAAGAGAAAGAAACATCTATGTGAGAACAAAACATTGATCAATTATCTCCTGCACACCCCCCACTGGGGGTCAAGCTGCAGCCCGGGCATATGCCTGACGGGGAATTGAACCAGCAATTTTTCGGTGCAAAGGATGATGCCCAACCTACTGAGCCATACTGTCTGGGGCAAGAATTTTACTTTTTAAAAAATGACTAGATTTGGGCATACATTCCAACTGCAGGAGGAAAAATTACTTAACCTACTCAGCTCTTTCAGACTTGGGTATTCATTTCTCCTACCTTAGTTTTTCATTTACCTAAAATTGTTCAGGAAATTTTTCTTAAACTTTTCAACTTAGGCATTCTCTACAAGTACGAAAGACACTGTCCCAAATCCTTTTACCTTAAATTATTTTTGGTTTCCCATAAAAGCTTTGAAGGTGAGAGGAAAGGATTGGATGAGTGGAAGCTTGCTTTAAACTTCCTGGGCAGAGGCTATTATACTGCTAAGTATACTTTCCTTCTTGTCAAGAATTGAGCCGAAACTCTAAGGAAGGGGATGAGTGGCAGATGATAACTAGATGAAAGATCTTCCAGTAGATGCTAGTTAAATGCTTCTTTAAGATCTAGATCCTCTAGTTGCTGTATTTAATTATATGTCCTCAATGGTAAGTATTCTGTAGTACTAGTTGTGGGAATTTAGCTTATATTAAACTGAAATATGTTTTGTCAATAAACCCAAGGGCCTGGATCTGTTTCCCACCTTGGACCAGAAGGGACAGTCATTGGCAGTGGCACGAAGTTCTGTACGTAGTCTTTGGGCACAGTTGTGTTGGTTTAGTTTTTGTTTAGTTTAGTTTTAGAATCCTTTGACTTGTCCAGTGGTTGCTCAGCCATGATTTCCTGTCATTAGTATATATATGTTCAGTTTTCAAGGTGTGTAGTATGAAAATCTGAAATGTGTCAAAGGAAAATTAAGTTGAATTCCCCTTAATGTTTTATGACTAAGAAATTTCAGTAGGATTTGAAAATGTTTTAAAAATCTAATCATGAGAGAATTATCTAATAAGGTCAGAAGTCCTGAGTTCTAAAGAAATAAGGCTGGGCTGCCAAATGGCTAGGCCTTTCTTCTATTAACTTTTAATTAACCACCTTGTTATGGTTCATTTAATGAGAAATCTTGTCAAAAAAGAAGCCTTTCTGAGTAACGTCCCTAAGAATCAGAGTCCCTAGTGAGTTATTTGGTATCTATTTTGTGTGGAATAACATCTTAAAGAAAGCTTGTGTTAGTTTTGCAAAAGACCAGTGTTCTTGGGACCTTTTACATGGCAGGACGTAGGACGGGTACATATGCTAAAAAGACATCCTGTCGATAGGAAGGCAGTGCAGCTAAAATACAGCGTTAGCAAACCTGGAAGGATGTTCAGATTATATTGTACCCAGGTATTTTAAATGGAAGAGCTATAATTTATATAAAATATAATTGCATTTCATATTTACATAGGACATGATAAATTATTTTCAAATACTAATAAATGGGCGGTCTTCAAGGCGTTATATTGTTTAAGGCTGTTGAGTCTGGTGAGTTACTGACATCATTGAAACATGAGAATTTTAAAATCCTGATTGATACCTTGTTCATATTTTTAAAAACAATATTTTGCTATCTTTAAACTAACAGAAGTTTAGAACTGAAAGGAATCTTGAAAATTTAGTTCAATCTTATTTTTTGTAGGGAAGCTGAGACTCAGAGGTTAAGTGAAATTTTAAGGTCATGTTCCTTGCTAATGTCAGAGATAATACCAGATTCTAGATCTTCTGATTTCTAGCATGTTCCTCATAATTTTAAAACAGTGTGTTACTAAGAGCACGTTATACAGTACCTGGCGCATAGGAAATGGCAAAGTAATTGGTACCATTATTGAGCACTTTCTATGTTTTAGGCATCATGAAAAGAACTTTTCATGTAATTGAATCCTCACAATTTTGTATGCTCTTTTTGTATACAATTACTTCACTACTTAGCCTTTTCTAGTTGATAATTGAACTGTTGTGTAATTAAGGAACTTTGATTTTTCTGAACTCTTTAGTCTCATCAGAATTAAAGTATCTTCTTACTATGCTGGACACAAGATTCAAATGAGTAAATTCCTAAAATTCACTGTTTGCAGAGGGATTTCATCAATACGTTTTTAGCACTGTGTCTATAACCTCATGATTGCAATGAATTAAATCTTCCTGAAAAAATAGTTACATTTCTGTTTGTAGAGTTCAGATCAGTCAGGATCAAGAACTCCATCATCCAGTCAAGAAACCTTGCCGTTAGCTGTCAGTTCTTCCTCAGAAGGACTGAGGCAGCGTTCCCTTCCCCAAGCACAGACCGACCCCGCACAGAGTCATCAGTTCCCATACGTAATGCAAGGGTGAGTGAATTCCTGGTAGCCGTGGGCCTCTTCAAAATCTGTTTCTCCTGACTTTCATGGTAGCCCTCTGCAGTAATCAGAGTGCATTTGAAGTTTATTCCATTACCTGAGTGCATATTTTGAGAATTAGAAGGTGAAGTAGAGCAGTGCTGTTGAAAGCTGCTCATGTATCAGAATCATCTAGGGCTGTATTTTTTAGTTTTTAATGTTTGTGCTAATCACCTGGGGATCTTGTGTAGATGCAGGTTCTGATTCAGTAGGATGACTTGTAGTTCAGAAATGAAAATTTAGAGAAATGCTTTCCATTCCAGAGCATTCAAAGATATTTCTCTATCTCCTTATGGCAGAAATGTAGACAACCAGCTTCCCGGACAAGCCGTTCCAGCCGAATTCCCAGTGTACCCCGCGTTCAGCCCATTGCAGGTGCTGTGGTGGCAGCAGATGTATGCTCATCAGTATTATATGCAATAGTAAGTGAATTTCAGTATCTTAACTCACTGTGTTATTTACTTTATTTTCTGCTTTTATCCTAAGTAACTTGATTTGGGATTACATTTACTGATGTATTACATTAACTTTTAAAATTATTATAAGGAGTTCACAAACATCTCAGCAGATACTTATTAAAAAAATCAAATGGCTATATCCCTGATGAACATAGATGCTAAAATCCTCCAAGAAAATATTAGCAAACCGAATCCAGCAACACATTAAAAATAATGATGAAGTTGGATTTATTCTACTAGAACTGATAAATGAATTCAGTAAAATAGTAGGATACAAAATAAATATCCAGAAATCAGTTGCATTTTAATTTATTTATTTTATTTTTATTACTATTATTTTTAAAATATATTTTATTGATTTTAGAGAGAGAGAGAGAGAGAGAGATAGAAACATCAATGATGAGAGAGAATCATTGATTGGCTGCCTCCTTCATGCCCCCTACTGGGGATCAAGCCCGCAACCCAGGCATATGCCATTGGCCGGAATCGAACCTGGGACCCTTTAGTCCGCAGGCTGACACTCTATCCATTGAGCCAAACCAGCTAGGGCTCAGTTGCATTTTTATACACCAATAGTGAACTATCAGTAAGGGAAACTAAGGAAACTGTCCCATTCACAATTGTTTCAAAAAGGAATAAAATACCTAGGAATAAATTTAACCAAGGATGTAAAAGACCTGAACTCAGAAAATTACAAGACACTGAAGAAAGAAATTGAAGAAAATACAAGCAAGTGGAAGCCTCTATATATATAAAAGCCCAGTGACCAAACGGCAGAACGACCGGTTGACCAGATGCTATGACATGCACTGACCACTGGGGGCAGACGCTCAACACAGGATCTGTCCCCTGGTGGTCAGTGTGCTCCCACAGTGGGAGTGCCACTCGGCTGATCGGGATGAGCGGCGCCCCCCCAGCAGGCCGATCCCTGCAGGCCATGCCCCCCACCAATGCACGAATCCATGCACTGGGCCTCTAGTATACCATGTTCATGGATAGGAAGAATTAACATCATTTAAATGTCCATGCTACCCAAAGCAATCTAAAGATTCAATGCAGTTTCTATCAAGATACCAATGGCGTATTTCATAGAACTAGAAGAAATATTCCAAAAATCTACATGGAACCACAAAAGACCCCAAATAGTCTAAGCAGTCTGGAGAAAGAACAAAATTGAAGATATCAAATTATACTAGAGGATCATAGTAACCAAAACAGCATGGTACTGGCATAAAAACAGATATACAGATCAATGGAATAGAATAGAGAAATAAATCCATACCTTTATAGTCAAGTAATATTTGACAGAGGAGGCAAAAACACAGTGGGATAAAGATAGTCTATTCAATAAATTGTGTTGGGAAAATTGGACAGATACGTGCAAAAAATGAAACTAGATCATCCTATACCACACACAAGAATAAATTAAAAAATGATTAAAAACTTAAATGTTAGTCTCAAAACCATAAAAACCCTAGAATAAAACAGGCAGTAAAATCTCAGACATTTCTCATAATAATATTTTTTCTTGATGTATCTCCTTGGGCAAGGGAAACAAAATAAAAATAAACAAATGGGATTACATCACAATAAAAAGTTTTTGCACAGCAAAGGAAACCATCAACAAATTGAAAAGATAGCCCACTGAATGGGAGAACGTATTTGCTGGTACATTTGATAAAGTGTTAATACCCAAAATTTATAAAGAACTTATAAAACTCAACACCAAAAAACCCAAACAAATTAAAAAATGGGCAAAGGACCTGAATAGACACTTCTTCAAAGAGGACATATAAATGGCCAGGAGACATATGACAAGATGCTCAACTTCTGAATCAATATGAGGTGTAGTAAGTGTTTTGGAACCAAAAAAAACCCGTATAGATGCAAGATCTTAGAATACAGGCTTACATAGGCTTTTGTAGCCTAGGAAACTTCTATTTTATTTTATTTTGCTATCTTGATTTTTAAACTTTTGATTGTAGAAGAATTTCAACATATAGAAAGATAGAATATAAAATGAACACTGTGTTCATCACCCAATTTCAGCATTTATCAATTCATGACCATCTTCTACAACTTTCCCCCTAGGCTGGATAATTTAAATTCTATATATATTATTTTACTAGGAGCATATTATAGAAAAATTTTTCTGATTTTCCAGCAATTAAATTATAAGCAAACTTTAGAACCACAATTCTTTACAAGTTAATAAAGGACCTCTATCAGTGGTCCCCAGATAGAGTTCCCAAAAGTCAGGGTTGGGGTTGAAGGGGTAATATCTTAAAATGCTAATACAAATCATTTATCACTGACAGTGGACACAGGGTCATGACTAATGTACATTTTTTAGACAAATCCTTCAAAACCTGGGTCTGAGGGGAAGGTGGTGGGGTACTATGTAGAGTGACAAAAGGGGCCATTAGTGAAGAGATTGGAAAGAGATTTGGTTGTTACCTTATAAAGTATTTAGTGCAAAGGAGAAAAGAGTGATTCACGTGGCTGTTCTTATCTCCCCTCCATCCCCCCAAACCAGGCTGAGAGCCTCCTTCCCTGAGCTACTCCTGCCACAATCTTGGTCCCACTTTCCACTGAAATTTGTGCTTACCTAAAAAATGGGGGCAGGGGTAGTGATAGTCCATATCAGGTTTATGAAAAACACATATGGCTTACCCAGGACGCTTTGAAAAAATACATAGTGTGATCAAGTTCTTCCCTTTTTAATGTTTATTTTGGTGACTCTTCCAGTCAAGCTGCAGTTTCAGCTCAGGCCACATCAGATGCCACCCCTGCCCAGCCTGCGCCTTCACAGCCTCTAAATTTGGCACGTCTTCCTGGAGAAGAACCTCCACCAGCTCCCAACTTAGTGGCCCGAGAAAATCGACCCATGAATGAGAATGTTCAGATGAATGCCCAGGGCGGCCCGGTGCTAAACGAAGAAGACTTCAATCGAGACTGGCTAGACTGGATGTATACGTTCTCACGAGCCGCCATCCTCCTCAGCATTGTGTACTTCTATTCCTCTTTCAGTCGCTTTGTCATGGTCATGGGAGCCATGCTACTGGTTTATTTGTGAGTGATGTTCATTACCTTTCTGTGGTTCCTTTTAATGACTTTTTCAAACTGGTCAGCACAGAATCTGGCATATGGTCGTCTGTCGTGAATGTCAGATGAGGAAATAAGAATGTTGGGTTTCGTAGGTCTGGCATCAGAAGCAGACCAGGTTATGTTGAGTGAGAACATTTATCAGAATTGTCTAGAAGCAAATTTTTCCTTTATTGTCAATTATAAAAAATATTAGTTCAGCTATTAACAATATTTAGAACTGGTGGAAGTATATGATTCATTCTTGTACAAGTATGTTCTTTTTAATTATAGTTACTAATAGTAAGTCCTTTAGGTACAGGTCAGATTTTTTTCTTCATAAGTAGACTAACTTTGCCTTGCCACAAGAGGCAAGCAAATTATCTAGTTGAATTTCATTTTAAAAAATAACAAAAAGGTTTTATGACTCCGGACATGTCTTAATATCTAGCATAGAGGCAATTAAGCCCATGATAGACTTTTTGCCTTAAATTGATTGCTGTTTTGCTGTCATTGCTTTGAGAGGGGTAGTTCTCAGCCTAAAGTAGGCAATATGGTCCTTTCATGTAATATAGTTCTAATCATTTTTCTCTTGTAGGGCACTAATGCTTCATAGTTTTATAAATAAAAGCAGTTGTGACTTCTTTTCTTTTCTTTATTTTACCAAACAGACACCAAGCTGGATGGTTTCCTTTTCGGCAAGAAGGAGGTGAGCAGCAGGCTCCCAACAATAATGCTGAGGCCAATCATGGGCAGAATGCAGACAACCTAGAACTTGAAGAAATGGTATGCTCATGAGGTTTTGTATGTTTTCAGTGTGGATGTGTCCTCAGCGTTGTATGAGGCAACATGATAAAACAGTCTTGGGTGTTCCATAAATATTCGAGGAATAGCACATGAAGAAAAGTTAACATATAAGCTGTGTGGTTTCATCTGGAAGAACTTAGTCAAATTAGAATTAAGTGGGAAGAACTAATATTTTTCTTCCTTAAAATAGCCTAGAAAGAAAATTATGCACATGGTGAGAATTTATTATATTAAATTGGCAGTTACCCTTTGAACTCAAACACCAAGGAATTTATCAATTTTGGATTTAACAAAGATTTCTAATGACCAGCTGTGTACCATTTTCTTACTCTCACGTTCCTTCCTTCTCTAGGGAAGTACTTAACTCTCTTTTGGCACCCGTGCGTGCTAGCTGCTTACTCACTTAGGAGTATATTTCTTGTTTTGTTTGAAAGGAGCGTCTCATGGATGATGGGCTTGAAGATGAGCATGGAGAAGAGGCGGGTGAAGACGGCAGTGCACTCCACAGGCCTGGACTCATGGCGTCCGCTTGGGCTTTCATCACCAGCTTCTTCACTTCACTCATACCAGAGGGGCCTCCCCAGGTCGCCAATTAGATCTGAAAACTCTGCCAGCTGCAAAGGAAGGTCTGGCTTTAGGAACATGACTTAAATAACAGTGCAATTTCAAAAAAATTTATTACTTCCTTTTCATCATCATGTACAGAGGTGTTTTTTTCTTTAAGCTTCTCATGCATATGAATAGTTTAAGCACAAATGAACTACTAAATGTGTGATTAAAAAAAGAAATCCTAACAAAACATAGCGCAACAACATTGATCTTCCAGGTTTTATTAATTTCAATTATGTGTATTAAATCAGGCCTATATGTGCATCTTATTTCTTTAAAGAGCTGCTTCACATACAAGTGTTAAAATAGCCCAGCCCCAGTGTAATTTGAATATCTATTTTCTGTGAGTTACCCTAAAAGTTTTAAACAGAATGACCTCATAGTTTCTAAAAAGATTATTATTTACCTAAAATGTGCTAGTAGCATCTTGCCCAGCCATAAAGCAATAAACTTCTCAATGATCTTAATTTTGACATTTGAATAAATAATGGAAACTTTTCTATTTTAAGGGTAAGTGTCCCATCAATTGGAATTAGTACCTTAGAAAAAAAAAAAGGCAGCTCTTCAATGGAGTTAATAGTGATTAAAAAATGTTTGATATAAGCAGTACTTTTATAATATAAGATATGCTGGAAATCATTCCCTGTAATTTTTTAAAATAAAAGGTCAACTATGTTAAATTGTCTTAGGGGATATTTGTTTAAACTCTTCAGTAATGTACACAGTAGGTGCAAAACTTTATATAAATGTAAGTAGTTGTTGGGAAGGGTTGCTGAAGTCTTCAAGGTCATTTTGCCTGTTCCATTCCAGGTGGATATCTAGTTCTCAGATAGCTCTGAAAAAAAAACAAAACAAAACCCTGTGTGAGCCCATTCAGTATTTCAGATGAAAGGAGTAAGTTTCTTACGGGAAGCTAATTAAAATTGAACAAATGAGGATAGGACTTTCCATGGGCAAACTTTATCTCACAGGAGATGTATTACACAGTTAATGGTAGAACAAAATGGAAGGTTAAGAAACATCCATGAATTATTCTCTAGGTTGTTTACTCATAATGATAACGGTGACATTTCAAGGGATAACTGGTTTACTTTTTTGAAAAGTAAAATTAGGTTTCTGTTCATATATGTCAATCAAGACATCACAATTGAATATGAGCAGCTGAACCATAAAAATATAAATAGGAAATATAGACGATACCTATATAATATTGGAGTGAGAAAATAACTTGATCCCTAAAAAAAAGGTTGCTATGTATATAATGTTTTGCCGGACATAATTAAAAGCCAAACAATTAGGAAAAGAAGATTAAAGAAAAGGTAATAGATAATTCATTAAGTTAAAAAATAGGTAATTCAGTAAGAAAAAACTATTTTTAAAAAGGATAGTACCCCGGTAAGAAATGGACAAGTATACTTTCTTAGGCAGTTTAGGCTGCTGTAATAATTTATCATAGACTGGGCAACTTAAACATTTATTTCTCACTAGAGGCCTGGTTCACAAAATTGTGCACTCACAGGAGGGTCCCTCAGCCCGGCCTGTGCCCTCTCGCAGGCCACCGGGAGCAGGCCTAAGCCTTCAGTCCGACATCCTTAGTGCTGCCGTGGAGGCGGGAGAGGCTCCCATCACCACCAGCCATAAGCCTGGCTTCTGGCTGAGTGACACTCTCCACTGTGGGAGCACACTGACCACCAGGGGGCAGCTCCTGCATTGAGCGTCTGCCCCCTGGTGGTCAGTGCGCATCATAGAGAGCGGCTGTTCCACCGTTTGGTCAATTTGCATATTAGCCTTTTATTAAATAGGATAAGATAGTATTTCTTGAGGCCGGGAAGTCCAAGATCAAGGTGCGGACAGATTCTGTGTCTGGTGAAGGTCCTCTTCCTGGCTTGCACAGAGCTGAAGCAAGGTCTTTCCTGTCTCTCATGAGGGCACTATCCTATTCATGAGGGCTCCACCTCCTGCCTCACCTCCCAAAGACCTCACCTCCTAATACTGTCACATTGGGGGTTAGGTGTGGGGGCGTCACAGACACTAAGTACATAACAGATATCAGCATGGGCAATAACCCCAGGAAAAAAGTAATGTTTACAAGTTAAAACATTGTAAGGTAATAGTGCTGGGGAAGCTGTAGGGCCTATAGCTTCACCAGCACGTAATCCAGGACGTATCAGATTTTAAAATTGCAGAGTCATTCAGTGTCATCCCATTGTTCCTAGAGTCACAATCAGGCAGGGCCCTTGCCCCCTTTCTGTCTGTGTTCCCCTTAACCTACCTGTTGCAGCGAGGCTGGTCTCCCGGCCCCAGCACTCTTTCCAGCCCCAGGACTTCACACTATAGCTGTGCTTTTAGCTTGGAACTCCTTCACACTTAGTCATTTATCAGCTCTCAGCTCATGGCCAGTCCCTTAGGGAAACCCCCCACCCCCAGGCACTACTGTTTGCATTTAACATTGTTGCAGTTTAAGTTTATTTCCTTATTTGTCTCTTCCTGCAAGATAGCAGGGTTGTATGGTTGGGGAGTGTGTTTATGCTCCTTATTGTATTTTCAGACTTAGAGGTAGTTCAAGACTGAAAGAGTGATTAAATGTACTCTCTTTGGATCAGCAAACATTTGAAAGGGTAGAGATTTAGCTTTTAGGATATTCATTGTATTGCTTATAATAGGAAAACATTCAAACTGACTGATAGTCAGCATGATGAGCTCTGCACAAACATTTGTACCCATTTGGGTCCATGGTTAGGGATGGCTTGTTTCCAGGCTGGTGCAATCCTCACATCCAGAGGGAGGGTCTGGGTTTTAACCTGGGAGCTAAATGCACTGTCAGAGCTAGAAGAAATACTGTGTAGGTCAGATCTAAAGCAGAGCAGTGGGCAGAGTAAGAAGGCAAAGATAATCACCAGATTAGTCTTCTGGGAGTCGGAGTGGGAGAATTGGAGCCACAGAATTCATAGTGGGGAGCAGCCCTTGGGGCACACCGTCTGGAGGAGCAGGTATCTGGTTGGAGCTGCAGGCTGGGCCTAAGGAGAGGAAAATACTAGTTGTGGATGGTGCGGCTGGTTCTAAGGACACGAATGAATGCATTACTCAATTTTAAAAAAAAAATATTTTTATTGATTTCAGAAAGGAAGGGAGAGGGAAAGAGAAATAGAAACATCAATGATGAGAGAGAATCATTGATCAGCTGCCTCCGGCATGGTCCATACTGGGGATTGAGTCCGCAACCTGGGCATGCGCCCTTGACCGGCATCGAACCCGGGACTATTCAGTCCACAGGTTGATGCTCTATCCACTGAGCCAAACCGGCTAGGGTGCATTACCCGATTTTAAATTGTTTTCCGTACATTGCTAATTCCCTCATATTAGTCTCACTTGTGGTAATTTTTTTTTTTTTGTCAAAAATAATTAAAGGAGGCCCAGCCAGCGGGGCTCAGTGGTTGAGCATCAACCTATGAACCAGGAGGTCACGGTTCGATTCTCGGTCAGGGCACATGCCCGGGTTGCAGGCTCGATTCCCAGTAAGGATTGTGCAAGAGGTAGCCAATTGATTCCCTCTCATCATTGATGTTTCTCTCTCTCTTCCTCTCTGAAATCAATAAAAATATATTTTAAAAAATAATAATTAAAGGAGTCCATACTGGGGCCAGATGGTGCCTGGAGAGTGGGGGCGGCCTGGAGGGCGGGGGCGGCCTGGATATGGTTTCCAAGTGGCAGAAGGTGCATCACAGAAGCCCAGACACGGGCTCTGGGCCAAATAGCAATTGGCAACACCGGGAGGGGTTCATGGGCTAGAAACACTTCCCAGGACTGCTCGCCTTACAATCAGGAAAGACGAGGCTTTCTACATCGCACAGTACTGTTGAGAGCCAGATCGGAGGTGGGTGAAAGGAAAGGGGGATCCCGAGGGCTGGAGAAGGGAGACAGCTCACCACAGTGCAGTGGCCTGGTTCAGTGCCATCACTCGTCATTGTCCTGACTAATTCCTCTGGCTCTGACTCCCGCATCCTGTGGAAATCTGGCTTTTCAAATTAGGGAGGAAAGGCCTCATTTTTGCTGTCGCTTCACTGAAGACGAAGGTGTGCTGATTGAAGACCAGTTTCTGTAAGTCTGGGCAAGTCAGACCCGGGGGCCTGTTGCATCTGGAACTTGTTGCTGCTTTTGCAGAACTGCACTGGGCCCTGGAATGTGCTGTTCTCAAGTCCGAGAGTCCTGGGAGCCCAGGTGGCTGGTGTGTGGGATCTGGTGTGGGGTTTGCAGTGTGGGATCTGCGGTGTGGGGTCTGCGGGTGTGGGGTCTGCGGTGTGGGGTCTGCGGGTGTGGGGTCTGCGGGTGTGGAACCTAGGACAGGAAGGCCAAGGGCAGAGCGATGCAGGAAGGTTGAACCCTGAGAGATGGAAAAAGACTTCTCGTCTTTTTGTATTTATTGTCTAGAGCAGACTCGAAGGTAAGAAGCATTGCTAGGTAAAGGGACCGTCTCATGCTGACAGGAGGGTTACTTTACTAGGAACAGGTGTTGCCGAGGTGCTGAGCTGTTTATCATGTTCAGAGGCCGCCCAGGCTTGGCTCGTCTTGGTGATGGCCCAGGAAGCTAGCGGTCCTGATCACCCAAGTAGGTATCTGAAGATAGAGTGTGTGCCTGGGCAGGTTTAGGGGAAGCACAAACATTCAAAAAGAAAGAAATGTAAGCTTGGCCCTGGCCGGGTTGCTTAGTTAGAGCGTCGTCCCCATAAGCCAAGGTTTCAGGTTCAATCCTGGTCAGGAATCAACCAATGAATGCATACGTAAGTAGATCAACAAATCAAAGTTTCTCTAATCAATATAATTAAAAAGTTAAAGACGTAACATTTTATAAGTTAAATAAATGCTGGCTCTGAGCCTACCCCCCTTATTTGGGTCAGCATCATTAAGAACTGTCAATAATAGGCCGCACTTAGCAAATGCTTACTGTGCTAAGTGCTTGCAGGCATGCATTTACTCAATCCTCCCGACAGCCCTAGGGTGAGGGTTCTTTACCACGTTTCTGTCTTAGAGATGGGAGACCAGCAGCCACCAGGGCTGGTACTCGGCATGAGGCAGGCTGTCCACGGCCAGAGCCCCTGCTCCACACACCGCAGCCTGGCTCCGGTTTTACAGCCTGCCCCACTTCTGGGTAAACGTTAGCATACCACTCATGACTCTAGGTTGTCATGGAAACACCTGTGCACAGGGTTAGAGAAGAGCATGGGGGGGTGTGTTTGTTGGGGGCCACGGTGAACCCAGGACTCAAATAGGAACATGATAACAACCTTCAATGTAGCTATTTATTTATTTTTGATTAATTTGAGAGAGAGAGGAAGAGAGAGATTTGTTGTTCTTCATGCATTCATTGGCTGATTCTTGTATGTACCCTGACCAGGGGTCCCCCCTGCAATCTTGGCGTATCTGGATGATGCTCTAACCAACTGACCTATCCGGGCAGGGCCTGTGTTTTAATATGAGGAAAATAGGGTTCGGGGATGAACAAGTCACGTTGGGGAGGAGTGGAGGAGGAGTCTCTCCTGGTCTGCCTGACTCCAGGGCCTCTTCCCAGGAAGCCACAGTGGCTCATTCCACTGCGCAGGCGGAGTACGCTGATGAGATCTTGGCATGCGGCTTCTTCAAGGTTGTCTACATTCTCCTTCCAATACGGGTGGCTGGAGGCAGGGGCAGGCTTGTTGCACTTTCTTCTTTGCAGCACTAGATGGCGCTGTAACACCACCTAGCTCCACTGCTGTGGGTCCCGGGGTTACCTCCCAGGGGGCACAGGAGGGCAGCACACTGGCCCTGGGATTCTGGTCCTTGGAGGCTGGAGGCAGTGGCCCCAGTCAGTTCCCGGATGGGCGGTCCTGACAGCCCGGGCTTCTCAGACAGGCGAGGGGTTTACTGTCTCCACCACGTCCTGGAGGCTGCACTTGGCACATGGCCCAGCAGACGTGCCTGCGAGTGGGGTGAGGTGTGTGGGCAGCGAGGAGCGTGGCACTGAGGTTAGGTACCCAGGAGGCCTTAGATTTAAAAACTCGGTTTGTCTCTGAATTTGGAAGTGAAGTCCTGGTCCTGCTAACCCACTTTTCTGCCCTCCTTGGGCCCCTGCTGGGGACTTGCTCGGGGTAATGGAATCGTCTGTGATTAGAATTCATCAGGGCTCTTCCCTGATGTGCTGGCAACTATCTGACAAGCTGCCTTTAATAAAACTGTTAAAAATTAATAAAACTACTTGGGGAGCTTGGGTGGTGTGGCTCAGTGGTTGAGTGGTGACCTATGAACCAGGAGGTCACAGTTTGATTCCTGGTTAGGGCACATGCCTAATGTGTGTGTGTGTGGGGGGGGGGGCGGCATCGATGTTTCTCTCTGTCCCTCCCTCTCCCTCCCTCCCTCTCTAAAAATCAATGCAAATCTGAGAAAAAAAATTAAACAACAAAAAAAAATTAAACAACGAATACCACGTCTTTGAACCTGTGACAGATGGTGTTCTGTGTTGCAACAGAGAAAACAGGCTCAGTGCGTGGCACGAAGTAATCAAACTCAAACGAAATGCCTGGGCTCCTGGTGGCCCAGCACTGCGACAAGTCAGGTTTGGAGAAAGCCCAGTCCGACTCTCTCTTCCTTACCGTCCCCCATTCTTTCCCCTTTCTAGACACGATCAGCCCTACGGCACTGCTGGGTCCTGGCCACCCTCACATGGCCCTGGGCGCTCCTTCACTCCTCAGAGGGCAGCGGGTGATTCAGTCGCCAGTGAGTGACACTGTCCCCTCATTAGTCAGCTGGTACCTGGCAGGTGTATAATGGGATCGTTACCTCCTGCCTCCTGGCCGGGCTGAGGGGGAATGAGGATGACCAGCTCCGGTCTTTATGTGCCGGGTTTGAGGAGGGAGGGGAAGCAGGAGACAGACTTCCAGGTGCAGGGGCCCCAGACAGCTTTGGATGCTTGACAGGAATTTGAGAGGCGGGTTGCACGGGGTGGGTGTGGAGGTATTCACAGAGCAGGGAGGCCAGATGAGGTCGTTTACCAGGGTAAGTTAAGAGAGTGTTACTTAATGTCAAAACCATCAGACGTAATTATGTATTAAAAATGCAAAATTGCATGTGTAATTAAGTTAGAATAAAGACCTCCAAGGGGGGGAAACTTTCAACAATATAGAATTACTAAAAAAAAAAAAAAAAAACCTCAGAGAAAGGCCATTTTGTACCCAGACTGTTAGGGAAACAAGTCCTGGTTTCTTGGCTGAACAGACACACCTCTCCCTTCTCTTTGCTGCCCCCTGCTGGTGTGTGCCCACTCGGCTCTGTGTGACTGCAGTGCCCACCAGACACCTGGTCCTCAGCGGGCACTGGCAGAAGGATGCTCATTGCGCAGTGCTCAGGAGGGAGGCGGGAACAATGCAGATGTCTAAAGGAAGGGCCTGGCTTGGTAAACGAGGTGTGCCCGCTCCATGGAATGTCATACCGCCTCTCTAAGTGACGGTTGTGAAGACTATGTTGTAACCTCAAAAATGCATATTTTTTTCCTGAAAAAGGGACCTCTATGCATCTTTTCTTAAGAAGCGGCTAAAGGATATGTTTCCAAAAACAAACAAACAACCAAAAACAAAACTAGACAATAGAAAAACCTCAGGACTCCAGACATTAGGGTTAAGAGGTATAGACTTTAAAATAACTATACTTACTGCGTTTGAGGGATAAAAAATAAGAGGAAACCAAAAGAAGGAAAAGAAAAGAAAAGAAGGCACTGTGGGATACTGGAATCAGGATATCAGTAGCAGAGAGCGGGAAGGGAGTCCCTAGGACAGCGGTTCTCAACCTGTGGGTCGTGACCCCTTTGGGGGTCGAATGACCCTTTCACAGGGGTCGCCTAAGACCATCGGAAAACACATATATAATTACATATTGTTTTTGTGATTAATCACTATGCTTTAATTATGTTCAATTTGTAACAATGACATTGGGGGTCACCACAACATGAGGAACTGTATTAAAGGGTTGTGGCATGAGGAAGGTTTAGAACCACTGCCCTAGGACGTGCTGAGGAAGGTCGCGGGAGGGCCGCGTCTGCAGAGACGGGCGGCCACTGTACGTGGAGACTGAATTCCGCTGCTGCCTTGGCACCTCCTGGGACTTGGGGCCGAATCAGGACTGGCCCACATTCTTCTCAGCACTCGGCTTGTGTTGACTACGGACCGTGAACGTTTTTGCGTGTTCTCTCTGCCTTGATGCTCGGGTTCGCTGAAAACCACTCCTGAGGGTGATGGTGAATTTGGGAGGAAGGCCACAGGGCAGCTTCCAGCCTCTGAAGCCTTTTTGTTCTTTTTTAATAATCCTCACCCAAGGATATTTTCCCATTGATTTTTTTTTTCTTTTTTAGACAGAGTGGAAGGGATGGGGAGAGACCCAGAAAAAGAAACATCGATGTGAGAGACACACATCAATTGGTTGCCTCCTGCCCAGGGCGAGGGATGGAGCCTGCAATGGAGGTACATGCCCTTGACTGGAATTGAACCTGGGACCCTTCAGTCTCCGGGCCAATGCTCTAACCCAGGGGTCCTCAAACTTTTTAAACAAGAGGCCAGTTCACTGTCCCTCAGACTGGAGGGCCGGACTATAGTTTAAAAAAAAACTATGAACAAATTCCTATGCACACTGCACATATCTTATTTTGAAGTAAAAAAACAAAATGGGAACAAATACAATATTTGTATTTGCATGTGGCCCGCGGGCCGTAGTTTGAGGACCCCTGCTCTAACCGCTGAGAAAGCTGGCCAGGGCTGAAGACATTTCTGATGGACGTCCAGTGCATGGCCCAAATTGTAATTCTGTCACACGCTCCAACATTGTTGATCCTTGTGATGCCTAAGACTCACTCATGACCTTGCCCGCTGACATCCCACAAAGGTCAATTGCAAATTCTCAGGGAAGCTGAAGCCAGACTATGACTCAGACACTTATTTTCTTCCAGGAGCCTTTATAGCAGTGGTTCTCAACCTTGGCTGCACATTAGAATCACCTGGGAATCTTTTTAAAATCCTGATTTCTGGGCCTCATTCTCCGGAAATTCTGTTTCTTTGTTATGGGGTAGGTGGCCTCACCCCATAACAAAGAAACAGAATTTCCGGAGGATGAGGCCCAGAAATCAGGATTTTAAAAAGATTCCCAGGTGATTCTAATGTGCAGCCAAGGTTGAGAACCACTGACTTAGGGTCAATTGCAAATTCTCAGGGAAGCTGAAGCCAGACTATGACTCAGACACTTATTTTCTTCCAGGAGCCTTTATAGCAGTGGTTCTCAACCTTGGCTGCACATTAGAATCACCTGGGAATCTTTTTAAAATCCTGATTTCTGGGCCTCATTCTCCGGAAATTCTGTTTCTTTGTTATGGGGTAGGGCCACAACATTAGTAACAAAGAAACAGATTCCGGAGGATGAGGCCCAGAAAGCAGGATTTAAAAAAGATTCCCAGGTGATTCTAATGTGCAGCCAAGGTTGAGAACCACTGGTCTAAGGCAACGTCTAAAGTATTTTCGATATTCTAGTTCTTAAACTGGGTGGTGGGTTGCATGAGTGTTAATTTCCTGTATGTATGATTCATTTCATGGCAAACATTTAAAGTCACTCTTTTCTGTACATTATGACCACTTTATTTTATGATTATTATATTTTCATTATGACCACTTTAGATGAAAGGCTATTTAAATCAAAGGTTAATTGAGCCTGTTGATTGAACATGAGCTGTAGGCGTTTCAATGGGAGCAGTGTTTTGGGCAAGTTTTTCACACTATGTCTCAGCAACCCAAACACTACCCTCTGATGCAGTCGTTCCACTTCTAAGAGTGGAACCTGTGGAAATAACCTTACGTGTCGGAAACGTTTTATGCAGCAAAGTGATAACTAGCAGTGACAAATGGAAAGAGCTGCATCCAAGCAGAGCATGTCCCCTCAATGGAAGGCCACAGGCTTTTCTCAGTGATGGTGTGAAGCCGATCCCGGAACCTCGAAGTGCGTCTGATAGGCTGGGAGGGGAAGGACAGAACCCACCATCTGTGTACGGGGAGAGCAGAGCCGTGGGAAACAGCGGAAACCAAAAGCCCTGTGCCCAGCATCTGCCAAGTTCATTCTACACCAAGTGTCCTTTAGACCATTCCTTTGAAACACAATGGTAACTCAGGCACAGTCCAACCTTATGTTTAGGAGGAAAACAGAAGCCATGTTGGAAATGATAGATGAGGTCCTTTTCTCCTAGATTAGTTTTAAACATCTGAACACAGAATTAACAAATCGGATACAATTTAGCAGCTCCGTTAGAAGCCCGGAACACATTTGTGAGGCTGGAGGAGGGGAGGATGAGAAGGTGGGCTGGGGAGGGGATAGGGACAAGGGTCAGGACGGTCCAGCGGCTGGCACTGTAACGGAGAGCAGTGCTCAGCTCTTTGTCAGTGACTGGGAGATGACCTCCGGAGATGCTCCCATCGCGTCTAAGACCTTGCGTTTCATCACCTGAAGGGAAATGACAAGATGCCCTTTTGTTATCATGGCCCTTCCTTCCCAAGGCTGCCTCGTGAAGACGGAGACTCATGGGTGGAAAGTCGGGTGGTGAAACGTACAGACCCTCCGTGCCGTCCCCCTTTCCCACTGACAGACCCAGCCCCGTCCTTCCCAGGTGAGTCCTGCCCTCCACCAGCTGCTGTTTACTCTCCGGGTAAGCCACCGTGCTTGGAAGCAGTAAGACAGGTGGCCACTTCTCACCGGGCTCTAACGGCATTCCCACTGTTCCTCCCTGGAAGGCTGCCCAGGTGATGGGATCCTGGATCACAGACACTGAGAAGATGGACAAAGGAAGACGCAGGAAGGAGGTAAAAATGTCCATAATGAACTCGAATACCTCGAGGAAACCCCTAATCTAATGAGAATGGATTTTGTTGAGAAGACTGTACGAGAGCAATTAATTATTCATGGCAGAGACATCATTAGGGTTTCATGTTGGTGAAAGGCCTCTAAGTGACTTCGGCAATTGGGTTAAGCTGGAGAAAGAATTTCAAGAAAGAGACAAGGGAAAGCTTTTCACTGTATTGACGTTTTCTAATATTTTCAAGATAGCTATTTTGACGTGGCGCATCAATTACACTCTGACTGGAGACCTCCCGTGGTTTGCCGGAGCAAGATCTCCACTTGGGTGGGCTGTGGACCAGTGTGGTCAGAAGGAGGCAGAGGGACAGGGATTTCTGAAAGGGTTGGATTGATTCCAGAATTCTATAACAGTTCCGTCGGTGTTTGGGTGACTTTGGGAGTGTGAGGAGTCTCCTTGAAATGACAATGGGGTTTGTACAACCTGTGACGTGTGCACTCCATGATCCCTTTCCCAGGGCCCTCTGGGAGGTGAGCGCCTGCGCATTTACAGTCAACGTGAAGTCGGATGTTCTGATAAAAACCCTGGAGATGTGGAGTCTAATAGCCCCTCCTGCCTGCTTCTCTTAAAGACGAACACCAGAAATTGGTGCAGGTTGAGATTTCAGTGGGATTGGTTCTAAAAACATAGGGCTAGCGATATGGGGTAGATTTATGGAGAGGCATTGCCCACAGGACCAATTTCAAAGGGCCCTTGAGAAATGTTAGTTGAACTGATTAAGGAGTTTTTTTTGGGGGGGGGGGTTCTATTTTGTCTATGTTTGTATCCCAAGCAAACAGGACAGCGTGTGGCTCATAGTAGGTGTTCAATAAGTATTAGTTGTTGAGAAATTTTAAGATTGAAATGGTAAGTCAAGGCATGTGTGGGAAATATCATGCCAACCAGGGATGGAGGGTTTGGGTGGAGGGGTTGGTAAAAGGGAGAAGCTTTCCCCTGTTTGGGGACTAGAAAGCCTGTAATACCTTTAGGGTAATCACATGTTAGCATTAGGGCCCAGGCCTGCAGAGTGGAAGGTAGAGAGGAAGGGCTGCAGATGTGGAGTAGGAGGCCCTGGGCAGGAGCTGTTAGCTGGGTCCTGGGCCAACAGCCCCAGCTGTGCAGTGGCCTCCATATGCAAAGAGTCAATAAACAGTAAATGCAACAGTAAACGTCAATTCTACACCGTGGTAGGAGGTGATAAGTGCTATAGAAAACATTTTTTAAAATAGTGGTTTGCCTAATGTGATTTCATTTACAGAAATCTACCTGTTTCAGAAAAAATGGAAAGATAAGATATTCCATTATCTTTGTACATTTCTATCAACAGATTTTCATAGCTGCTGCTTAACGGATGACGGTATCAAGGCAAAATTTACACGGCTTTTGCACAGTGCTGGCCCTACTTTCTCAGCAACAGAGAAAGCCTCCCTGTAGCCCTGAGAGGGCTGTCACAGCTGACAGCACATGTGTGTGTTGATCTAGCTCAGCTCGCTGCAGCTCTGTGCTACACCCAGGGGTGAGAGGGCGTGATGTTTTCTTAGCTCGCCACGTGACCACAGCCAGGATTTCATGGCACGACACGGTTTACAGTTTACAGCTAACTGTTTGGGCCTTGGGAACAGGCCTTCCTGTCTTGAAATGAAACACTTGGCTTTCAACACTGCTTCCTTCGCTAGGGGTGAGGAGGAGTCTGGGCTCTGATGTTGGCTCCAGGGCCCTGGCCCCGAGGGAGAGAAACACAGGCCCTGGGATGAAGCCCAGACGGGGGCAGAGGAAATAAATGTTTCTTCTGTTGGCTTCGCTGGCGGCCAAAGGGAGAGCTTTTGTTTTCATAACAAGCAGACACTTTCGAGGGTAGGGGAAGGGGACTACTGTTTGTGATGGAATCTCAAGATAGTTCCACCCTGATCTGGTTTCTTTTAGCTCATTAGTGACTTGTGGTGCTTGTCTCATGAGCCCACAGATTTTTAGGATTCTGGCGCTCAGTGATGCTTCACAGTAAAGGCCTGGGCTCTTGTTTTATTGACCCTATTTGGGAAAAAATAGAATTAGCTGAGGTGCATTCTTCCTTCATCTCTATTCCATACAATCTTTCACACCTTCCATGTTGGGTGGTGTGAAGTGAGCTACAATATCTTTTTTCTCTGTTACTCATTCAAATCTATGAGGCACACTAGTCAGAAGGCTGAGCACGGGATCTCCTTTCTCTGAGCACAGCAGAGTGAACAGAGTTTTGTGCATCGCTCCGATGGTGTTCTGTTCCCTTCACCAGTGTGATTCCATTATTGCCAGAAGGAAAAGGGTGCTGGTACCCGGATGGAAGGGAGACTAGTTCTTTAGGAACGTGAGTGGTGTGCATCTAGATGCCTGCTTTCCATCCCGCCTGGCGTCGGGTTGTGTGCACTACAGGGAAGTAACCTGCAAGGATGCTGGGAGGAGACCCCAGCTAGTGGTCTGACTGCTAACTGCTGCATTGGGATTACCATTAGGTCTCTTCTGAGAAAAATTATGTCAGCCAAACCTGTACCTTTAAGCCAGGCTGACCTGCCGAAACACCACGAGAGCAAGTGTCATGTGGGTACGCAGTGGGTGCTTTAGTGCAATGGGCTCAATTTTTGGATGCGTTATTCCGGTTCCATCTAGTTATACTTGGCTTCTGCCACTGGCTTGGTCTCACAGCATCGGCCCAACTTCTGCTGCATGAATTTTGTGTTTGAACTTTGTTTCCCCAGCTTGGACTCTTCGATGGCTTGAGAACTCAAGTTCTGGCATTTCCCCTCTGGTTGCTTTAAGGAGACTCAGCCTAGGGTCTGAAGATCAGTTCTCTATCTGGGCTCTGCTCAGGCTGCCTTAGTTGCCTGAATATTTGGATTTCAAACAGTCAGAGCAATGCTGATTCCCAAACAGCTTGACTATGGTCATCGGGTCCTCGGAATGTGCTGAGAAGCTTTTTCCGTATTTGCAGCCTGAGCCACAGTCTCAAGCCTGAAGTTTGAAGACCCACGTGTAGGCTGGAAGGGGCGTCGTTTGCTTAGGAGTGAGACCCAAATTCTCATGCCTGGTGTGGTAGGCAGAATAGGGGCACCTCAAAAGTGTCCCGTCCGAATCCCAAGAACCTCTCACTATATGTGTTACAGGCAAGGTGGATTAAGGTTGCAGAAGGAAGTAACCTGCTAATCAGATGACCTGAAAATGGGAAATTGTTCTGGGTTATTGAAGTGAACCTAATGCAATGATAAGGGTCCTTTCACGTGGACGAGGGAGGCAGAATCGGAGGTCAGAATCAGAGAGAGGCATGGAGATGACATGCTACCAGCTTTGACGATGGAGGAAGGGGCCGCAAGCCAAGACATGCAGGTACCCTGTCTGTACGAGGCCTCTGGGAGCTGGAGAGGCAGGAAATGGACTCCCCTAGAGTCTCCAGAAGGAGCAAGCCCTGGGGACGCCTCCAGGGAGACCCATTTCTGATGGCTGTCTTCCAGAACCATAAGACTATAAGTGGGTGTCGTTTAAACCATCAGTTTGTGGTGAATGTTACAGCAGCCACGGGGAATAAATGCACCTGTTGGCAACAAAAAAGCCCCTTTCTATTCAGAATGAATTTTTATAACAGCAGAAAGGAATCCATTCTTAAACATGTAAGGTTAAACTGCTCCTTAACATGCCTGGACTATTAAATATAAGTACGGCTTCTTGCACATCCCTAATTAAATCCTTAAATCAAACATTGATATATGAAAGTGCTTGCTCAAAGTATATGGCCATTTCAGAGACGTTAGAGACAAATTTCCTGATACAACGTACGCTCTCTCCAGAGGTGTCTAGAGTGCCGTTCCTGGGAGCCCTTGCCAATCCCATGAATTAATATTTCAAACTCTTTGCCAATTGTCGGATGAAAAATTGTTTTTCATGTACATAATGAACATTCATTGAGTAGTTCCTCTTGTGCCAAGCGCTATACGGAGCAATGTGTTACTTTAATTTGAAAACGTTTAGTTGCTTGTTGAGATTGAACATCTTTTCATAAACTCAATATTCCATAGACATATATATTTCCAATTTTTAAAGATCACACTGGCTGTAATGAGACAAATGGACCATGGGAGGGGAATGGGGGCCAGAAATGAGGTCGAGAGATCCTTCCAGAAGCTATGGCACCAGTATATATGTGTGTGTATATATGTGACACATTTATTTAAACTTATGGTAGGGGATTTTCAGTTCCTTTTAAAATAAATTTACTTAGGAAAAAAAATGAAAAAGAATAAATTCCCCAGAGAAAACACCCAGTTTATTTGCTGTATAAGAATTGCAGCCCAAATTGTGAATTTGACATGTGAATACCTGAAGTTTCAGGCCTTCTCAGCCATGTAGCTTTCCGCTGGGCAGATCCCTCCCTCTGAGGAACTCTGTTTAATCCACAGCCTCCGTGAATGAGGGCCGCTAAAATATTAACAATCTGAGCATTCTTAAGCATAACTGAATCAGCTTCCATTTGCCTGGACAGATAGACATTTTAGTGCTTCATAGCAAAATGCAATAAACTGAGTAACTGTGGGCTTTAATGTAATCTCACACAATCCTATTACATCCCAATTACTTTTTTGACCTTTTTAGGATATTTCTTGCCTTAAAACACACACAATCTGCAGTTCTGAATGTCTTCTTCCCAGGCTCTGCCAAGGAAATCAATAGATCAGAAAGAATGACTATGTCGCCATGTCTTCCATTTGTAACAATGCATGCCTCCCGGGCGTAATTGAGGTTTACTGGGCATCGTTTGTGAGGAGCTCCTTGTTTTTCCTTCCCATGAGTTTTGAGAACTTAATGACATCTTTTATTTTGCTCAAATGCATAAACAAATTCAGGATCAATGTTATGGCTGCATCAGAAAAGAGCAGCCGAGTTAGGTAAAGATTTGATGCTGGAAGGAAACTCCTCTTGAAAGGACGTTTATAAGTTTATACTGTGTTTATTTATTATATATATATATATATATATATATAATAAATAAACACAGTATAAACTTATAAACGTCCTTTCAAGAGGAGTTTCCTTCCAGCATCAAATCTTTACCTAACTCGGCTGCTCTTTTCTGATGCAGCCATAACATTGATCCTGAATTTGTTTATGCATTTGAGCAAAATAAAAGATGTCATTAAGTTCTCAAAACTCATGGGAAGGAAAAACAAGGAGCTCCTCACAAACGATGCCCAGTAAACCTCAATTACGCCCGGGAGGAAATGTCAATGATGAGAGAGAATCATTGATCAGCTGGCTCCTGCACACGCCACACTGGGGATTGAGCCCACAACCCAAGCATGTGCCCTGACTGGGAATCGAACTGGGACCTCCTGGTCTATAGGTTGATTGATGCTTGTACTGTGTTTAGAGGCAAATGACTGGGTCACTTCTACCGTCCAGATAGAACTATCAGACTTACACAGTCTCCCTACAGGACAGACAGCACGTAGTCCCCACCCACTCCCACAGAGGGGTGAGCTGGCCAAATAATTATGATGTCAATAAATTAAAACACTCATTCAAAATTAAATAGCCAAGTATCATTTATTGTACATCTATCATGTACCAGGTTCAAAGCAACACCTGGGGTGAACCAAGCTGAGTAAGACGTGCAGACTGTCCCCTGGAGACTTCCGTTTGGCAGGAGGAAGGCTGAGAAAGGGAGTCCCAGTACAAGGAGATAGGCCAGAAATAGAGGAGGCGCCAGGCTCGGTGGTGGCACAGAGGAGGCTGCGATGGGCTCTACCTAAAAAAGAGTTGGGAGGGCTTCATGGAGGAGGAGGGGAGAAGCAGGGGCGTGGTCGCTGAGGGGGTAGAGAAGCTTGAAACAAAGGCGAAGGGAAGTCATCCCAGAGTGGAAGCACTCCTGGGAAGAGGATTAATTCTAAAGTCACTGGCGCATGTTCTGAAAGCCTTACTGTTTGGGAAGGGTCATTCGTAAGGTTTAGTGGCTGCATTCACGCCCAGCTGACAGGAAGCCCGATGGACAGTGCTTTAAACGGGCAAGGATGTCTCTGTTTCAGGCAACAAGAGCATGGTGTCAGCCACGAGGTCTGGGGTGGTAGCCCAGGGGTGCATTTGTGCACCAGGCTCTTTTCGTCTTCTTCCGGCACCAGCGTCGCCTGTGGCCTCAGTCCTCATCTGTGTGCCTCGTGGTCACATGGCGCAGCGTCAGGTCGTGGCCACCTCCACGCAGGAAGACAGAGGAGGGGATGAAAGGGCGAAGGGATGCGACAGCTGAGCGCGTTCTTTTAACGATCTGTCCTGGAAGTCTCTCTGAGATACTTCAACTGGCGTCCCTGGCCAGCACTTGCTGCCATAGCCATCCCTTCCAAGTGCCAGGGAGTCTGGGAATCAAGAATGTTAGCTTTGCAGCCCAGGGCCAAGGAGGACAAGAGGGAGGGGCTGTGGGTGTTTTGTGAATGGCCAACACCAAGTCCAGCACCAACGGCTTGCAGGGGAGACAGTTCTAAGCCCGAGTCATATCATTTTAGCACTAAAAACATCTAAGGGAGGAAAATGTGTTTCCTTTAAGCTCTTCATTTTGTAGATGAGACATCTCGGTCCAGAGAGGCTAAAGGACTTGCTCTGGGACTCCAGGCCACCTGGTGTCCAGTCCTGGGCCCTGCCTCATGCACACTGAACGATGTACCGAACTTTAACGTAGTTTACCATGATTTTCAATCGAACTGTAATTACAAAATATCGTAAAATGTCATAATTATTATAATCAGAACCGAGGCAAGGCAACCTAAAGTCAAAATGAGACTGACATTTTGAAAAGGGGTGGCAAATTTTGAATGTTGCCTTGAGATTGATCATTCTCCAAATTCTTTTAAAATGTTCATTTAACCATTCCATAGTCGCATGCTTTATCGCACACACAGCTGGATCACTTATTTGACAATGAGAACGGAGTGCTAAGCCAGTGGTTCTCAGAACTGGCTGAACACTGGAATCACACGGGTTGCTTTTGAAAAAGTCCCCCGACCTCATGCTGAGCCCAGATCAATTACATCAGAATCTTTGGGATGGAGGCCAGGCCCCCACAGCTGGGAGCCCCTGTACCAAGAAGAGAAAACGGTCGATGTTAGAGAATAGTCATTAGAGAATACTGACATTACTGGGGTGTAGGATGCACAGTTATGGTGGAGTTCTGGAATTTGGAGGATCTTCCAAAAATTAGAACAAACGAGACTTTCTAAAGCATTTTTCTTCTTGGAGAACTTATGTGAGAAGCATTTATTATTACAAATCCTGTTTTACAGAGGGTACGAGAGGTGACTCACAAAATTAGGGCTCCAGAGTAGCCTGAACCTACCATACCGGTGAGGTTTTTCTGTATAGGTATGGCATGGCTAGGGACGGCCTAAATTTCTACCAACACCAGATAATTGGGGTGACTTCCTCGACAGGCTGTGAGAGATCCTAAGACCAAGTCCAGTGTCAGCAGCTCGCGTCCTGAGTGTGCTTATGACGTCTGCTACAGATGTGGCAGTGACCTGTGGAAACATTGACGCCACGTTTCCCTACCTCGAGTCTCTGGGAAAGAGCAGGAGTTGTAACGTTAGGAAGGGATAAGTAAGAATTCCAGTTCTGCCTCTGGGGTGATTTTGGAATATGACCAAACTCTGACACACTTCCCCTAAGAAAAGCAGAGTCTGTTTCTCCCTCATTCCCAGGGAAGTGAGCCGCCATGTTGGGAGGACACTCAAGCAGCCTGTGGAGAGGCCCTGGAGGCAGGTCTTTACCCGCGCCAAGCCCCTCACTGACCGGAGTCCCAGCTGACGGCTGGACAGACACCTCATGAGAAACCCTAAGCAAGACCTTTCCAAGCCATCTCCTAGCACCTGACCCACAAGAACTTTGGGAGAGAAGAAATGTTCATTCTTGGGTTAAGCTACTAACTTTTGGGGGGAATTTATCATTCAGCAATCAACACAGAGATTCAGTGGCTTTATTCTTTATTTAGCAGCTTTGGTTTCACCATCTGTAAAATGGAGACAAAAAATATCTCAATGTTGTTGGAATAGAATGAGTTAATAGGAAAATCTGTCTTGCACTGAGTGTTTGCGTACTATTCTATGGTCTTGTGTATTAGCCTGTGAGTTATTTCAGGGTGTGGAAGGCAGGCTGACCCCTATGAGCAATCTCTACGCTTTGTGAAGGGAAAGATGCTGAGTGATAGCTGTGCTCTTCTCGGATTGTATAAAGCCTTGAGGAGATGAGTCTTTCTTAATGTCCTAAGTGGAGAGAAGTCAGACCTAGGCTTGAGGTTTGTGTGTTATCTTCCCGGGTATAGCAGTTCCTGTGTGTGACAGTTCGGGGGAGGGGTAGCAGAGCACTGAGGGAAGGCCGATCCCCCATCACTAGGAGAAAAAGGAGCCACTGAGATGACTGGGGGTCTGGGGAGCAGCTTTGTCTATGGCTTTGAGGCTTTGCTGGATTCAGATACCAGCTTCCTCCTGACTGTCTATTGTATTGGTAGACCAGATAGCCTCTCCTCCCTCTTCTGTAATAGTCGGGGGGGGGGGGTGTCATTTCCTTCATGGGCTGCTGTGAGGAGTACAGAGGACTGTGCACATGCCCAGCTCTGTGTGATACACAGTTGGGCTCCACTGTGAGTTCCTGTTCCCCAGACCTAATCTGCGCCTGCATCTCTTCTCTCCAGACCCCGCGTCAGCATATCTTTAGGAAGCAAATCATTGGCTTGAGCCTCCAAAAAATATTTACTCTTTGTAAGCTCAGTGCGGCTAGCCAAGGGAGAGTGCTTAGCGAAATCGGGGGAATTAAGAGCGTGATTCTCATTCTTGCTCAGAGGGGCTCTGGGCCTGCTCTTCTCCTTGGAGAACTTCTGGGTAAAATCAAAACGCAGCAGCTCCCTGTGACCCGCGGAGAGGGCCTCGCTATTTCTGGAATGAAAGAAATGGAAGGCAGGGCCAGATCTGTTTCTGCAGGGCCAGTGCTCCTGCCTCCTCATCGCTCACCCAGGCTCTGGGGGGGTGTGCCGTGCCAGCACGGCCAAGGGTGAACCTGAGTGGGGGCGGCTGAAAGGCTTAGAAAAGACAGACAAGAGAATGAAAGCTGGGTCTCGGTGGGACACTGCTCCTGGATGGAGAGACAGCGCCAACCCCACCAACCCCACAAGCCGTGTCTTTATTTTATAGCAGATGCCAGGAGGCAAAGTAAGGGTGCGATCAAGATGTTTACAACATTCTCGTGGGTTTCAATTCTACTCAACTACACGCACCTGAACTCTATCAAGCCTACATCACTCAGGCACGTGGGGCCACGTGTTCGGACCATAGGTTCAAGCTTACAACTACAGCTGTTGGCTATAATTGTGCTGGGAGGGCCCGTCTTCCAAGCGGGGACTTGCACGTGGCAATGAGAGGACTGTGCCCTCTCATCAGTCCAAGGCTTGAACCTGTCCAAACACTGTAGCTGCTCCCCACAGGGGTGCAGTCAGCCCTGTACCCCAGGCTGCATGACAAGACTAGATGCCGTGTTACTCATCCCCACTTTGTGTGTTTTAGGACCAAGATTAGTTCTAATCCCTCCCCTTTGACATTGCCTTTGAATTTCCAGGATATCTCAGCCTGCACTATTCCATGATCATGGTGCCAAACCCTCACAATTTTCAGAGCCAGGGAAATGCTATTGCCATTTTACAGATAAGGGAACAGTCAGAATAGTTGGGAGACTGGCCTGGAATTCAGTTCCAGAGCAGGCGATCCTTCCGGTGCTCCTGGCACGTCCCCGTGGGAGCTGAGGGGCGAGAGCAGAGGGGGCCCTGGACAGGACTTTTCAGGGGCCAGCGGGTCCTGGGCATGCTTCTCAGGCCCCACGGCTATCTTGGTTGTCATCAGTTGCACTGATTGTCTACATTTTAAATGGGTGGTAGAGGCCAGCGGTTAGGCCTCCCTTTAAGCACGAGCCCTCAGTGAACTCAGGCTGCGTCTTCGGAAAACTCGGTTACGGCTAATAAATGCATCAGCCTGCCGCTCCAGGGTCACCTGTTTCCTGTCTGGATTTTTCCATCCTTAGATAAAAGGTCGCAGGAAGGAGAGATTTATTGGTGCGCATTCATTGATGGTCCTTCCTTATCATCCCCTTGACTGAATTGAGCTAGCGATTGGCCCACCGCCCTGGGCGGCCTCCACTGTGGGGGAGCTTGACCTTCTAGCATCCTGCAGCCGCCGCTTCCTGAGTTCAGGCTAGAACCGAACCAAACACATTCCAGAAGCCAGTTTGCGCCCTTGGGGGTCTGTGTCCTGATGGGAGGAACTCATCTCCTCGAGGCTATGTGTTCCCTCCGTTTCCCTAAGGTGGTTTTTCTCGTGTTTGATGGCATCATAAGTGGGTTGTTTCTTTGGTTTCTCTTTCAGACAGTTTGTTATGAGTGCATTCCGGGCCAGGGGACCTTTGGGGCCTGGTAGGTAGGAGATGAGGCTGGAAAGGAAAGCCAGTGGGGTGCAGTGCAGGGAGCCCCGAGACCCCGGGAGGAGGGATGGGCTGCTCTCCTGCAGGGGATGTGGATCAGAGTTTCTTTCGGACAATAACTCTGCAACCAGGGCACAGATGGATGTGGGAACGGGGTGCCCGAAGGAAGCCGCAGTCTGAGGCTCAGATCGGGCCTGGAGGAAAGCCCAGAACCCCGAGTTCTGCCTTTTTATCCAGCACAGTTCAGACTCTTGGCAAATCCTTGTTGAATAAATGAACCTTTTGGGCCTTTGCTTCCCCCAGAATGAAGGAGGGATAAGACCAGACTGCATCTAAGTCTTCTTTCTGCTCCCGTCGTATGATTCTGATTTAATTACAGGAGCAGAGCAACTCAGAAGGAATGTGCAACTGCTTGTCATCGGAGAGACGCTCTACCCACGGCTTCTCTCATGGGCTTTCTATCTTTAAAAAAGTCTATCATTTTTAATTTTGCTTACAAAGTCATGCATGCTCATCACATGCCCTTCCTTGGTAGTGTGGTGTGTACTCTTTCAGATGATGTCCTATGCATATGCCCACCCACAGTGCATAGCTGGTGGTCTTTAGCTCGGTCTATTATGGCCATCTTTCCAAGGCAATGTTCTTTATGGAAAAATGCAGTGAAATTCCTTGGTGGCTGATGTCAGTGGCTTCTGTTAAAAGTAGAAATAATACTCTCCTGTTTCTATCACACTCTTGACCAAAAAGGTGGTCTAATCCTCTGAGGGAGGGGCCCCCCTCACCTGGAATTTTGTTTAAAGTACAGATTCCCATCACACACTCCACGCAGGTCCTGGCAGTCCCTCGAAGGTCTGCTCACCCGCAGGGCTGGGATACCTTCAGTGGCTCCTTTGGCGGCTGTCAGGGAACGAACACACTGGCTTTGGGCACCGGGGAGCCCAGGTCCCTAAGACTCACAAATGCCCGCCCCCCTCTGCCCTCCTGGCTTTGAGGCTGCAGCTCCTCCAGGGACAGCCCCACTAAGTAGCCCAAATCCCCCCCATCTCCGCACCCCCAAGTCCCACTCAGGGGCTGCTTGATATGCAGCCAGCATCCACTCAACATAATGCGCCCTTACCTGCCAATGTGCTTTGAGGGATATTGTTAGCATTAAATTTGCCATTTACATTTTCATGTCTGACATAATTGAGGAATGAATGCTCTTATGAAAATTAAACTTGTGGTTCTCCTGGGCTGCTGTAACCCTGTTAAAATGTAATGTGATTTTTGATGCTTCTCCTTGAGGTTTTTATTAAATAGAATATCAGGATGACTAATTCCCCGGGCCTAAATGCAGGCCGGGAAGCGCATTATTGATAGGGCCGAGTCCAAATGCTCCCGCGTGCCCAGCCTCTAATGGCCTAATAATGCATTACACGCGCATCAGGGAGCCTCCGAGTTGTAGTGCTTATTGCCATTATTGAAAACACCTGGATGCTCCATTCATCACGGCTACCTCCGAAGGGCCCATTTGTTTATTAGGCTGTCAGTAAACATCTCTATTTGGTCGGGGCTGAGCCGCATTTGGCCACGTCCGCGGGAGCCCGGATCCAGGCGGGGACCTCTTGTGGTTTCTCCTGATTAGCCTTCTCGTTAGGAGAAAGCAGGCTCCGGCCAGCTGGGAGTGGCTTCATACAGAGCACGCTTCACCCCGCTGAGCTGGAGGGGGTGGCACGGAGGCCAGGGAGGCGGGCTCCTGCCCAGGCCCCAGCGGGCAGCCTCTGCTGTCAGCAGCTGCCAGCCTGGCCCCTCTGCCCATCCTCTGCACGGTGCCAACCCTCACCAGCTCCGACGCCCAAGGGGGTGCCTTGGACCCTCCTGAGGCTGTCTGCTGTGGGCACCCCTCTGGGCATGGAGGCACAGCCCTGGACCCAGGAGGGGCAGCTCCCCTGTCTGCCGCCTTCCACAGAGAACATCAATTTCCTCTCATCTGGCGTCCGGAGAGGGACGCCCTTTCTCAGACATTTCCAGACTTACGTTCGCCGTCTCTCCAGGAGGCCTTCGTAGCAACTGTTGCGATTAAAATGGAAATGCTTCAGGGTGCCCTGTTTTAAAGCTAGGTTTCAAAAACCAAACACACATGGCTATGGCTTTTAAATCTGTGTTTCAAAAAATTGTTTCCCCAAATGAATTCAACAGACATCTGACTGTATAAAACATAAATATACAGCAAATTGGATTTTTGTGAAGTAAAAGAACCCCTGTAACCCCTCCCAGGTCAAGATCTAAAACTGTGGGCGCCCCGGAGCCCTTCCCTGTGCACGCTGCTCACCGCCTGCCCCCCCACCCCCGGACCCCTCACCTCCAAGCTCATGCAGGTGGCCCTGAGGTAGGAGTCTGGGGACTGCTCAGGACCGGCTGCCAGATCCACCCAACTTCCTCCTGTAAAAGCATCTATGAAGGAGATCCTAGCCTTTGCTTTCCCGTCGGATTTGAATGCACTGAGGGCTGAGGGATGGGGGATGGGCAAGGCCCGTAGCTCAGTGAACGCAGAGAAAACCTACAGTCTGGTAGGTAACACAGTCTGGTTCGGGGCGCCATGCAAGCCCTGGGTCGGTTTGTGATGGTGACCCCAGGGCAAACGTTCCCACAGCTGCCGTTGTTCTGTCATGAGGCAGGGAAGGCGGAACGCGCATCAGTTAAAATCTGTGTACGCAGGGATCACCGTCACCCCAAAGGTGGACCACAGTCTGTCAGACTGTCGTGTGCAGGTCCTCCAAAAGCACGTGCCCTCGGTGTTACTGCCTTTTTGGGGACTGCTTGTCGGGCTTCCCGGGCTGTGGGTGGAACAGGTGGCCTGAGAAGCGGGGGGCGGGGCCTGCCTGGGCCAGAGGAGACCTGCTCAGAGGGAGGCTCAGGGTTTGTCTTTCCAGCTCAGGGCCTGGAGGGAAGGCGGAGAGGAGGGAAGGCGGAGGACAAGGCTTCTCTCCCGCCAGTGGGAGTGGCCCGAGCCCTGCCCTCCCTCCGAAGCCCCAGCAGCTCTGTTTTCAGTTCTACCACCTGCGAGGGGGAGGGCTGGGTGAGGCTGTGGCCTCTCACCTTCTTGCTTTGCAGGCTGGGAGCGCACCCTGACCCCGGCCCTCCGCGCCCGCATTTATCAGGGTTCCCCCTCTTCATGCCCCACGAAGACCAGACCTCACTCCAAGGAGGAGCTGGCCTTCTCCGTCCCTCCCGGAGCACTGATTTTGGGGCTCCAGCTCTATTTCCAGGGAGTCTGCTCTCACTGCCCCATAGGTGACCATGAGTGGGCAGGACAACGTGGGAGGTGGCCGGGGGGACACGCACACCTGGGTCTGCATTCCGACCTGCCCTTTACTTGCGCTGTGACCTGGAGCAGCGTGCGAAGGCTCCCTGGACCTGAGACTCCTCGTCTGTACGATGGGTGGGCGTGGGGCTGTGCCTGCCCTCGCTGGCTGGGACGATGCGAGCCTTGGTTTCCCTCTTGAATGAAGTCGGGGCTCATCGGGCTGTGGTGGGGCTTTGAAGCCAGGGGCCCCTGCGGATGCTCCGTAGATGCCCAGTCCTTGCCCTGCACAGGTGATTAATGCGAGCCTAGGAGGCTGAGAACACAGTATTTCCTCCCAAGCGTGGGGTTCTAGAACATGAAGCAGACTCATCCAATGCATCCCCCTGTGTGTCTGAATGACCTGAAGGCTTGTTCAAGCACAGACTGCTGCCCCACCTCAGAGTTCCTGGCTCAGTGAGGCTGGGGTGGGACCCAAGGATTTTTGCGTTTCTAACCAGCTCCCCCCTGGTGGTGGTCCTGGGACCATTGGAAGATGGACCATCATTACTCTAAAGGCTAAGATGCCAGGGAAGTGGGCGCCCAGGGAGCGGGAAGGAAAACAGCCGAGTTAAATCAGGACACCTTGTCTTCAGGGTGCAGGGATCTCCTGCCGAAGCGAGAACCCAGAAGCCGGCAAGTGCTTTGTAAAAGAAACGCCGCTTCTGACACGAGAGCTGACAGGATTGAGGGGGAGAACGCCCTCCCCAAACAACCCATCTATTTAGGAAATAAATGGAGGGAGGGCTCTGAAACGACTGCTGGCGAGGAGCGTCATCACTCATCCGCTCCTGGCTTTTGATGGCGAGTCGGGGGTTCCTGGGAGAGAAGCCACCTCTGCCTAATGGCCCGGGGCTCCAGTGGGGGTGGAGGGGGGGCGGCCCCCTCCCTCTTCCCCATCCGGGCCTTGTCAGAACCGCAGCTTCCTGAGGCCAGAGCTGCCGAAGACAAGCTTTGCTTCAGGGAACCTGAAGCCGGGGGTGTGTCGTCTTGGTTGCTGCGTGTGAGGACACCTGGCCTGGCCTGATGCCCACCTGGTGGCTCCCGCCCGCCTGCACCCTGGAGTCACCTGGGGAGACTGCCCAGCGTGCAGATGCCTGAGATGCTAAGAGGGCGGGAGAGGAGGAGGAGGGGGCATCTTTTGAGTCTATGCCCAGAAGTGGAATTGCTGGGACATGAGGTAGTTCAATGGCTAAAGTGTCGAGGGACAAGCGTACTGTTTCCGCAGTGACTACACCATTTCTCGTTCCCACCAGGAATGTTGGAGGTTTCCAAACCCGCCCCCTTCTCAGCCACACGTATTGTCTGCCTTCCTAGTGGGCACAAAGCGGTACCTCATCGTGGCTTTTATTTATTCCCTAATGACTAGTGATGACCGAGTGAGGGGCTGAGGGGTCCGGGCCCGGGACAGAGAACCCAGTCTTTCCAGCGTGAGCAGTGGATTATGGAGGCAAAGCCCTGCTCCCCTGCCCGGGCTCGAGCTGTCTGTCCCCAGAGGGAGCCGTGTGCCGAGCCATGCACCGAGCCATGGGGAGTCACAGTCCCTCTCCTGAGGGAAGGGTGACTGTCAGACCCCTACTTCTAAGTCAAGTCCTCTGAGGCTGTCCCCGATGCTCCTCCTTAACGGGGGACTGCAGGGCACCCTGGAGGGATCCCCCTCCCAGATCTCCGCTCACTGTGAGCACCTGGGCCTCTGAGACGGCTCCAGGCCCAGAGTCTGTGGACGATTTCCTTCCTTACAAATCGGCGCATATGCAAAGAGAACTGTATAATGATTGCTCCCTGACAATCGTGTTCCCCATCATCTTTCCAGAACAAGAGACAAAGGGAGCGAAGGACTCCAGGGATGCAGCACCCGCACTTTCAGGCCTGCTGGGCCCCCAAGAGCCACCTCACTCCCGGAACACTCTTTAGCTGCCATGAGGGTTTTCGAGTCCTGAGGTGGTAGGAAATTTTATTTCCTTTGACGTTCTGTTTTACTACAAAGTGTAACCTGTGGCTAAATTTTTAGCAAGGTAGAAGTCAGCATCGCAGCGTCACCTTGTCCGTGGAGGCGGCTGTCTTCTGCGTCACTGGCCACATAGAGTTGAGGACCAGGTGGCTCCAGGTGGGACCCAGGACTCCAGGTGGCCCCCTTCTGCCCTGCTCTTGGGCAAATCTCTGCTCTCCAGGGCGCAGGGACTCCTCAGTGAAAGTTCATGGTCACAGGTGCAAGTTTTGGTAAAATAATAGAATTCTGCCAACACTAGGTGGCGCCCGTGCCCAGCTGATCTGCGCTTACAACACCCCATCCCGCTGGTAACAAGGGCCCCGGGCTGAGGTCTGAATCTGTAGTTGAGAGGGAAAATGTGGACCACCCAGTGCAGCGGCGACCTCAGCCTGCTCTCTGCTTGACAAGCCCCCACACTGTCCCCCCGCACCACAGCCCCCAACCCCCTACACGCTCCTCCGCCACCACGTATACCCTGACACTCCTCCCCAGGAGCCCAGCCTCCCTCAGCTCCCCAAGGCCTCCCCTTCCACCCCTCTCACCCCCTCCCCTACATGCCCTTCTCACACTCCTGACGCCCCTGCCCCCACGTGCTGCTAGTGTCGCTG
The DNA here is from genome assembly GCF_000412655.1 of Myotis brandtii. Lineage (NCBI taxonomy): Eukaryota > Metazoa > Chordata > Mammalia > Chiroptera > Vespertilionidae > Myotis > Myotis brandtii. The sequence goes on from NW_005359881.1 coordinate 1,227,509, forward strand.
CCAGTGACGCTTCTCCACGGCGCCATGTCGGACCCATTTAGGAATTCTGGGCTCTGGTGACTGTGTGTGCATTAGGGCGACTCCTGTATGTCCACGTTTTTATTATCCATGCACCACCTTTTCCTCCCTGAAACGTGACTCCGGTGTCTGCCTGCGGTTCCAGCCCTCCCTCTGAGTGAGCACATTTTTCATCTTGGAATTCTCCCCTCTCTGGCAATGCCTGGCACATAGTAGGTACTCAGATCACGTTTCTCGAATGGACTCTCCATCCCTGGTCATGAACAAGGTGACACGAGTCATTGATTCAAGGGGCAGAGAATAGTTCATATCAGTTTGGCGAGCTGGAGAGAATAGAAAATTGCCCACGTGGATGTAATGGTGTCTTCCTCAGAACTGCCTGTGTGTTCAGTGTCTAAGGGCCATCCCCTCCTCCCTTCCCCGCAGGTGCAGTCGCCATGGCAACATCAAAGGCAAGTGGATGTTTTGTGCTTTGACACTGGGCTTGCAGAGGGGGAACACGCCTCCTTCTCCCAGAGCGGGTCTCCTGTTTGTAGTTTATTAGGGAGGAGAGCCGAGTGAAGGACCCTGTGAGGGACACCCCTCCACATGCACCCCTTTTCACCCCTCCTCCTGCCCAGCAGGGGAGAGGATGGGCGGCGGGTGTTCTGAGAGCTGACCTTGGCCGAAGGGTTCCCCTCCGCCCTCTGCTGTGTGAAGTCCTTTTCATCACTGCAGGTGTCACCTCCCCAAACATGCCTTCCAGCCCGTGCCACCCAAGCCCACTCACTCACTCAGCACCTCTTCTTTCAACCTGCCCATCTATAGGGACTTGTGCTTGCTGTCTGTGCTTCCTCTGCTAATCCCAACTTCTTGAGCCTCTTTTCTCGGAGTTTGGAAAGGGCCAGGGTGGTGCTCCCACCTGTCCACGTTCCTTAACTGTCCTGCGCCCTTTCTCCTCAACTCTCTGAATCCGAGGTACCTCGGAGCCCTAGAGAAAGAACTTGCTGGGAGACCGCCCCTCTCCCAGGCAGCACCCACAGCTCATCTGTCCCTTCCTCAAGCCCATGATCCGGCCTTCCCATTTCCTTGAGTTTCTGTTCATTTCACACAAACCAGCGCACGGAAATCTTGTATGGCCCCTGAGTCAGCGTCCATTGCACGGGGACAAAAGTCCATGGGATCCAGCTTATGGGAGGACAAGCCGCTCTCCCCACGCAGAACACCGAGGCCAACCACTGCCCCTCGGCTCCACGTGATAGTCAGATGTGGCTGGATAGCGTGGACATACATTTCCTGGCACAGCACCAGGCTCCTGTGTTTATTTTATTATATACATATCTTTCTGTGAATTATAGACATGTACTTCCTCTGTCTCGATGCTCCAGGGTGGATTAAGAGAATCTCAAATCAGCCAGAGAGACCCGCGCAGCAGGCTGTACACTGAGGACGGGAAGGAGCGACTGGCGCTCTGGCCACTGTGGGCACAGCCGAGTAACTGGTAGGAAGAGGCTGCAGTCAGGGCAGCAAATGAGGGGCTGGCCAGACACCCTCAGAGAGCTGACTTGGCATTCTTAAACTTTTTTTAAAAAATTGAGAGATAATTGGCACATAACATTCTATTCGTTTCAGGTGTACAACATGGAAATGTTTTTCCTTGTGATGAGAACTTTTAAGAGCTACTCTCTTAGCAACTTTCAAATATACAGATACAGAGTACTGTTAACTACAGTCACCATCCCAGGCTTAATTATCCTATAACTGGAAGTTTGTACTTTTGACCATCTTCACCCAATTCTTCCATGCACACCCCCTCTGGTCACTACAGATCTGACCTCTTTTTCTGTGAGTTTTGCTGTAGATCTCACATGAGAGGTCATATAGTACTTACCGTTCTCTGCCTGACTTATTCCACTTAGGATAATGCCTTCACGGTCCATCTATGTTGTCATGAATGACAGGAGTTCCTTCTTTTTTATGGCTGGATAATATTCCATTGTAGATATGTACGACATCTTTACCCATTTGCTCACCACAGACACCGAGGTTGCTTCTATGCCTTGACTATCTATATATATAAAAGCCTAAAATGTAAAGTGTCCCCTCAGGAGTTCAACCGACTGGGAGTTCGATCGCTTGCTATGATTTGCACTGATCATCAGGGGGCGGCGCAGAATGAAGGAAGGCCCCGGCCGGCAGCTGGCAGCTGCTAGGGACCCTACCCATGCATGAATTTCATGCACTGGGCCTCTAGTTGTAAATAATGCCATTATGAACATGGTGCTGCAGATATGTTTTCAAATTAGTGTTTTTTTTTCCTTCAGATAAATTCCAGAAGTGGAATTGTGGATCATATGTTCCTTCTCTTGTTAATTTTTGAGGAACAGTGTACCATTTTCCATGGTGGCTGCATGAATTTGCATTCCCATGATTTGCATTCTCTTTTTTCAATGACATTCGATATTATTTTGTATCAGTTTCAGGGGAGCAGCATAATGGTTAGACAAGCACACACTTTACAGAGTGTTCCCCCGATGACTTGGCATCCTAGATGCCACCTCCTGGCCATAAAGCCTCTGGATGACCCTTAATTATAAGGGGGTGCCAGGAAGGCCCGGTGAAGAGGACTGCACAGTGAGGCAGAGCTGGAGGGCGGCGGCCTGTGCTGGGGCAGGTGCTGAGGGTCAGTGACGAGCAGGGAAGAGGGGCAGGACAGGAGGGTCTCTTGGTGGCGTGTAAGCAGGCGATCCTGCTGGTCTATAGAGGGGGCCTCAGAGGGAATCCGGTGAAAATCATCCTGCTGCAGGGCTCTGGCTGGGAGCGGGGCCGGCAGCCGGGGGTGGGGGTGTGTGAGGTCTGCCTGTGCTGGTGCTGCCTGGCCTGGTCCCTGGCCAGGTTTGGGTGAGCAGAGGGCCAACAATACTTGTTTTCTTATCTCCCTGTATTTTCTCATTTTCCTTCCTCCTGGTACAGCCTGTCGCTGTCTCTGTGTTCATGTCTTGGGGAGATTTGTGGCTGCCAGCAGGAACCTTCTAGAACAGAAAACAAACTTGTGACTTTCATGCTTGTGAATCCTAGAGACACTTCAGTCCCCCAGGCTGAGTCCTAACTTCTCAGCAAAGCACCCAGGGGCCCCCACACAGCTCCACTTCCTGCCTCACCACCTGCTGCCCCTCCCACACCCGGAGGCCTGGGACTGCAGCTGGGGCTGGGAGTGGGCCATCCTCCCAGGGAGTTAGGGGCCAGGCCTCTACTGTCAGACAGACCGGAGGTGAGCCCTATCACATACCAGAGTACCAGCGGGGCCACCTGGGCGGGTTACCTCTCTTCCTTAAGCCTCCCAAGTCCTCACCTGTAACCTGGGGGGACGCTCACGCTCATCCCCATATCAACTCTGCCCACTCTGGGCTGCCCGCCTCTGGGTGTGTCGGGCGGATCAAATGAGATTGTGGGAGAGCCTTGGCCAAGTGCCAGGCGAGGCGGCAATGGTGACTTCCCACTGGCTGGGCCCAGAGATCGAGAAGGGGGTTGGCAAGAGGCTGACAGTGGCTCCCCGGGGCAGGACTCTGGTGACGTCTTACCTTCTCCTTCACGTCTTGTTAGACTGTAGGGTTCCCTACAACAGGAGGCCTTACCAAGAAAGGGTGGGGAGAGAGTCCCTCTCCAGAGCCTCCCTGACTGTCCTGGACAAGTAGCTCTCCCCTCCCTTCTGCGTCTGCTGGCACTTTGTGCCTCCCTGGGCAGAGCCCGCCCGGCAGGGGAGGGTCATTAGCTGCCGCCTTCCCCACGGCCTGGCACCCTGACTCTTGCTGCAGTGGGTCTGAGTGCCTCCGAGACTCTGCCCAGCACGTGGCATTGAGTGTGTGCCCCATCACAGCTGGTTCACTTGGTTAATCCTCAGGATATTTCCCAGTGATTCTTTAGAGAGAGTAGGAGCAAGGGGGAGAGACAGAAAGAAACATTGATGTGAGAGAGACACATCGATTGGTTGCCTCCTGCATGTGCCCCGACCAGGGCCGGGGATTCAGCCTGCAACTGAGGTACATGCCCTTGACCAGAATCGAACCTGGGACCCTTCAGTCCGCAGGCTGATGCTCCATCCACTGAGCCAAGCCGGACAGGGCTGCTGCTGGTTCGTTTGACTTAGTGGAAGCCTCTCTCATTGGGATCACCGGGCGCCGCTTCTCCAGGCGTTGGAAGTCTTCTGTTGAATGTCCATAGCACTTTAGGAAATGCACATTTCTCCCCTAAATGCATGTTTTCTCCCCTAAATGCACAGAAAGCCAAGGTGTCATTGTGGTGACGATGTCAGGAGGGCAAGACAGCAGCGAGAACCCACAGCCTCTGAGCCTCCTGATGAGCGTGGGGGCGGCTGCTCTCCCGCAGCTCCCTGGCCCTCCCTGGGTGTGCATGAGGGCATCGGTCCCACCTCCCAGTGAATTGTTGGAAGACAAATGGCATCTGCACTGGGGACAACTACCCCGCCGCACAATGCAACAGGCCCTCTTTAGTCCTTGTTGGCAAATTCTACTTCAAGTCTGGAAATGTCTCCTAGTTAGAATTTTTCATAGGATGGTCTCTGAGATTCTTGCCACCTGGAAATGTGGCTCTCACTCCTGCTGGTTGGTGGGAACAGGTGTCACCAGGACATGGGGCCATGCCAGGGGTCATGGGGCCATGCCAGGGGTCACGGGGCCATGCCAGGGGTCGCCCTCACCAGGCTACCATGGCGTCTGGGAAACACTGTTGGGTGCTGGGTGGAGGGAGGACCCTCATTCCTTGCTCGCAGAGGAGCTGGGAATGACCTGTCTGGGGATGTGGTCTCCTCCCTTGCCCGCCAGGAGAGGTCTGAGCACAGCTCACCCATCAGCCCGCACACACCTGTGCACATCTGTGACTAAGTGTGTGAGCATGCTGCTCCTTTTGCTTTTATCACAAAACGTGGTCCATCCGACAGAGTTCTTATGACATAAGTGCTAATGCCTGACTTCTTGGGAGGAAAGGCTATTTTCCAAAACACTGGACTAAAGACCCATCTAGGAAACCAGGTGAGATTTTCGTTGCTCAGGAAGAGCCCGCAGACTTTCGTGCTGTCCGGGTAAAACAAGGTTGCAGGTAGACCAAACTGTGGTTGCTATGAAGACACTAGACGGGTCCACTTTGTATTATAATGACCATTCGCCCTACCGAGGAATCATCTTCAGATCTCCTTCCCCAACACGTACATTTTATTACAGCATAAAAGGTGGTCAGGATCATGTTTCCCACGCGCCCCCAGCAAGCAAAAATGAAAGGCCCACCTGTGAGACCGTGTTCTCATAGTTAACTCTCCACTTGAAGCAGAGAGAAGATAGAGCAAATTCTACTGGGCTGTTGACGTCAAATCAACCTGAGCTAGCACCTTGCGAATAAAACGGGTCCTCCAGCCCCTGCCTATGTCCACGAACTCCTAGCTGCTCTCCCTGTGCAGTAGCACCAGTCTCCTGTAGGTGGCGCTGCCTCCCAATGATCTCCCTACCCCATCAATCTGCAAGCTCCCTTCATAGTTCTATGGAGCTGGAGCCAGGGGCTACCAAGTGGCAGTCCAGACCTCAGGGCCTGGGTGTTAGTGGGCGCTGCTTATGCAGAAGGGACCATTAGGCATTTAAAGAGGGGGCATTGGAAAGGTCCACGTCCAGTCTCAGCAGAGCGGCAGCCATGGCTTCAGTCTGGTGATGGGAGGGGACCAGACCCAGGTCCGAGCGGCATACCAGGATTTCCCAACATGTGTTTTTAAAGACACGAATCTGGCAAGATTCTCAGTAAAAACAAAAACCAAGTCACTGTAGTTAAATATATTTGGCTAAGTCTGTATTCTGTTGTCTTTGGAGTATCATAAAGCCTCTTAGTATTTTAAAAACTCTGAAAAGTTCCCCTGGAGGAAAACAGAAAATCTGTTCACCTTTGCTTAACTTGGGACTTTCTGAACTCAGGACGTAACACAAGGCAGAGCCGTGCTGTGCGTGCATGTATGGAGGGTGGTCAGTGTTTCTGAGGGTGGGGGCAAGGAGCTGGGGTCTGTGCGTTTCCGGGGTCAGAGGGGGGTGCAGAGGAGGCTCCCACCTTTGGCAACTCTGCCAAGTGGGCAGGTATCACGCATGTGTGTGTGTGTGTGTCCAACACATATTGTGGAAACAGACCAATCGTTCCAAGAACTGGGAAAGGGCAAGTCCCACTTGGCAGGTGGTCCTGGGCCAGGCCCTTCCTATGCATGGCTGCTGTATTCTTCAGATGCTTCCTGAGCAGATAGACACTCCACGTCATAGCTAAATGGGCTGAGAAGCAGAGAGGCAGGGCGCTTGCTTGAGTTTGCAGGTTAGCTAGTGGCAGAGCCAAGACTCAGACTATCGTCCTCGGATGCCCTGACTCTGTACTTTAAAAAAATAAATAAATAAATATATATATTTATTGATTGATTGATTTCAGAGTGGAAGGGAGAGGGCGAGAGAGAAACATCAATGGTGTGAGAGAATCATTGATCGGCTGCCTCCTGCACATCCCAGCCAGGAATCGAACCACAACCTCCTGGTTCATAGGTCCATGCTCAACCACCAACCACCACATTTCTCCCCTAAATGCATGTTTTCTCCCCTAAATGCACAGAAAGCCAAGGTGTCATTGTGGTGACGATGTCAGGAGGGCAAGACAGCAGCGAGAACCCACAGCCTCTGAGCCTCCTGATGAGCGTGGGGGCGGCTGCTCTCCCGCAGCTCCCTGGCCCTCCCTGGGTGTGCATGAGGGCATCGGTCCCACCTCCCAGTGAATTGTTGGAAGACAAATGGCATCTGCACTGGGGACAACTACCCCGCCGCACAATGCAACAGGCCCTCTTTAGTCCTTGTTGGCAAATTCTACTTCAAGTCTGGAAATGTCTCCTAGTTAGAATTTTTCATAGGATGGTCTCTGAGATTCTTGCCACCTGGAAATGTGGCTCTCACTCCTGCTGGTTGGTGGGAACAGGTGTCACCAGGACATGGGGCCATGCCAGGGGTCATGGGGCCATGCCAGGGGTCACGGGGCCATGCCAGGGGTCGCCCTCACCAGGCTACCATGGCGTCTGGGAAACACTGTTGGGTGCTGGGTGGAGGGAGGACCCTCATTCCTTGCTCGCAGAGGAGCTGGGAATGACCTGTCTGGGGACGTGGTCTCCTCCCTTGCCCGCCAGGAGAGGTCTGAGCACAGCTCACCCATCAGCCCGCACACACCTGTGCACATCTGTGACTAAGTGTGTGAGCATGCTGCTCCTTTTGCTTTTATCACAAAACGTGGTCCATCCGACAGAGTTCTTATGACATAAGTGCTAATGCCTGACTTCTTGGGAGGAAAGGCTATTTTCCAAAACACTGGACTAAAGACCCATCTAGGAAACCAGGTGAGATTTTCGTTGCTCAGGAAGAGCCCGCAGACTTTCGTGCTGTCCGGGTAAAACAAGGTTGCAGGTAGACCAAACTGTGGTTGCTATGAAGACACTAGACGGGTCCACTTTGTATTATAATGACCATTCGCCCTACCGAGGAATCATCTTCAGATCTCCTTCCCCAACACGTACATTTTATTACAGCATAAAAGGTGGTCAGGATCATGTTTCCCACGCGCCCCCAGCAAGCAAAAATGAAAGGCCCACCTGTGAGACCGTGTTCTCATAGTTAACTCTCCACTTGAAGCAGAGAGAAGATAGAGCAAATTCTACTGGGCTGTTGACGTCAAATCAACCTGAGCTAGCACCTTGCGAATAAAACGGGTCCTCCAGCCCCTGCCTATGTCCACGAACTCCTAGCTGCTCTCCCTGTGCAGTAGCACCAGTCTCCTGTAGGTGGCGCTGCCTCCCAATGATCTCCCTACCCCATCAATCTGCAAGCTCCCTTCATAGTTCTATGGAGCTGGAGCCAGGGGCTACCAAGTGGCAGTCCAGACCTCAGGGCCTGGGTGTTAGTGGGCGCTGCTTATGCAGAAGGGACCATTAGGCATTTAAAGAGGGGGCATTGGAAAGGTCCACGTCCAGTCTCAGCAGAGCGGCAGCCATGGCTTCAGTCTGGTGATGGGAGGGGACCAGACCCAGGTCCGAGCGGCATACCAGGATTTCCCAACATGTGTTTTTAAAGACACGAATCTGGCAAGATTCTCAGTAAAAACAAAAACCAAGTCACTGTAGTTAAATATATTTGGCTAAGTCTGTATTCTGTTGTCTTTGGAGTATCATAAAGCCTCTTAGTATTTTAAAAACTCTGAAAAGTTCCCCTGGAGGAAAACAGAAAATCTGTTCACCTTTGCTTAACTTGGGACTTTCTGAACTCAGGACGTAACACAAGGCAGAGCCGTGCTGTGCGTGCATGTATGGAGGGTGGTCAGTGTTTCTGAGGGTGGGGGCAAGGAGCTGGGGTCTGTGCGTTTCCGGGGTCAGAGGGGGGTGCAGAGGAGGCTCCCACCTTTGGCAACTCTGCCAAGTGGGCAGGTATCACGCATGTGTGTGTGTGTGTGTCCAACACATATTGTGGAAACAGACCAATCGTTCCAAGAACTGGGAAAGGGCAAGTCCCACTTGGCAGGTGGTCCTGGGCCAGGCCCTTCCTATGCATGGCTGCTGTATTCTTCAGATGCTTCCTGAGCAGATAGACACTCCACGTCATAGCTAAATGGGCTGAGAAGCAGAGAGGCAGGGCGCTTGCTTGAGTTTGCAGGTTAGCTAGTGGCAGAGCCAAGACTCAGACTATCGTCCTCGGATGCCCTGACTCTGTACTTTAAAAAAATAAATAAATAAATATATATATTTATTGATTGATTGATTTCAGAGTGGAAGGGAGAGGGCGAGAGAGAAACATCAATGGTGTGAGAGAATCATTGATCGGCTGCCTCCTGCACGTCCCAGCCAGGAATCGAACCACAACCTCCTGGTTCATAGGTCCATGCTCAACCACCGACCACACCGGCCAGGCTGTTTTGTCTTTAATACACGAGGCCAGGGACTTACTGAGAACATTTTAGGAAGGTGGCAGTTTGCATTGATTTAACTTCAACAGCCCATTGGGATGCAGAGGGAAGAAGAGTGGACGGAATGTCAGGGACCCAGGTAGAAACCCCAGCGTCACCACTTCCTGGCCCTGTGGCCTGGGGCCAGTTCTCTAACCTCTTTGAGCTCCAATGACCTGCCCAGGGCACAGGCGAGGGTGGCTGCTGCGTTCTGGGCAGGGCTCTGAAGCCCTCGGCCTGGAGGCCAGTCCCGGGGAGACAGCTCAGGTCTGTCTCCTCTAACCCTCCCCAGGGTGTCGGCGCCTTGGATGCTGGCCAGCACCAGGTCAGAGAATAGCCGTGGCAAGTTCCCGGTTATCAGAAGTCGGAGCTAAATTTAGGACGCAGCTGTGAAAATGAATCCTCGCAGGCTCTGGGAGGTGAGGAGGTGAGCAATTATCGGGCAAATTTGATTAATGTGGACAGGCTGTGCTGATAATTCGTCGGGTTCTCAGCCAAACAGCCCCTCCTTCTCCCCAATATTTTCCTTCCCCAAACCATCTGGGTCCTCACCCCGTGTCCTTTTCGCAGGTTTCGCCCTTGGTCGCAGGGGGTTTTCTTCTGTGGAGTTTACATCTTTGCTTTCACTGTGCTCTTCCCTTAGAAGATTGCAAACTGGCGACCCTGGGGTGCCAGTCAGTCCTCAGAATGTCCCATTGGGCCTGCACAGGTTTTTTAAAAAAAGGAGCTTTCATTAGAGAGTTTGGAGATGTCACACAAACATTTAGATTTCTGTCTCATCTTGAAAAACTGGGGAGCTAGAGTCATGCGGGGCCCCTCGGTGTTCCTGGTTTCTTCCTGTCCCACCACGCCTCCCCCAAAGTTTGGCATCAACTGGAACTTGTTGGAAATGCAAATTCCCAGGCCCTTCCCCAGACCTCCTACTGCAGAATCTCGGAGCGGGTGGAGGCCTGGAAACTCATGATTCTGGTCCAGGCTCACGCTTGAGGTTCTGAATGAGACTTGGCAGTCAGGGGGTTCTGCTCTGGTTCCCACGTGTCAACTCGGCCAGGCGTCTAATGCCCAGGTCTCTGGAGCACTCCTATGCGGCGAGCACTGTGCTAGTTGCTGATGACATCGGGGCGACCCAGACAGGCAGCGTCTTGCTCTCACAGAGCACGTAGTCCAGTGAGGAGTGGAGACAGACACCTGTTTTGTCACCTGCAATTGCTCCTGAGGTTGGACCAGACTGGTGGGTTTCAAGCTGAGTTCTGCAGAGTCCTGTGCCCTGGGGAGGGACCTCTAGCTGGATAGGGCCAAGGGACCGAGAAGGAGGCTAAGGGAGGGGCCCAGCCCCCTCTCCCCCCGCCTGTGAATTCCCCAGAACCGCTCTACTTTGATCTCTTTTATATTTTAGTTTCCAATAACACGGAGTAGGGGGACAAAGGGTTCTGCTGTGAACACAGTTTCCACCCTGCTAGGCTCAGCAGTCTTAGATCCGATCAGCTCTAAAATGCTATTAGACGGGGCACTCGCAAACAATTTTTTTCTTTTCAGTGATGAAGGGTGAGTAGCAACATCTTAAAAAACTCATCCTGCATCACACCCACTAGGATGGCTGTTATAAAAAAAATCAGACAAATGTAAGTGCTGACGAGGGTGTGCAGACGCTGGTGCGTTGCAGAGAGCACGCCCAATGGAGCAGCCGCTGTGGAAACAGCATGATGGCTCCTCTCGAATGAGACGTTGAGCTACCATGGAATCGGCAGTCTCACTTCTGGGTAGTGGAACTTACACAGATATTTGGACACTCAAATAGCAGCATTATTCACAACAGCCCAAAGGTGGAAGCAACCCAATATCCACTGATGGATGAATGGGTCAACCACACGTGGACATACATACAGTGAACGATTCGTCAGCCTTCACAAGGCAGGAGATCCTGCCAGGTGCTGCCACGTGGGGGGACCTAAAGGACATTGTGCTAAGTGAAATAAGCGAGGCCCAAAAGGAAAAATATGGTGCGATTCCACTTAGATGAGGTACCTCTAAGCAGTCAGATTCATAAAGACGGAGAGTGGAAGAGAGATGACCAGGGCCTTGGGCGGGGGGGCGGTTGAGGAGTTAGTGTTTAAAGGGACAGAGTATCCATTTGGGATGATGACACAGTTCTGGGGATGGAGGGTGGCGATGGTTGCACAACAATGTGAATGTACTTCATGCCACTGACCCGTAAACTTAAAAATGGTGAAGATGGCAAAATTGTTGCATGCTTTTCCACTATCCAAAGAAACCCATCCCACAGTTGGCCTATTAAAAATGGTCTTCCCTTGCTCCACTCACCCCCTCACTCCCTCACTCTCTCCCCTGTCACTTTGCCTCCATTCAAGCTTTTTGATGTTGTTTTGAATAACTTACCCCTGGGAGTCAAAGCAAATGTAGTAAGTTACTCCCTGGGCGATGTGACGACATCCTCCAGGCAGGGGCTGGTGTGGGCCAGTTGGAAAAGGCCTGTGTCGCTGCCCAGGGTGGTGCTGCTGACCTGGAGGGGAGGAAAGAGCTGCAAGCACTCCCTGCAGACTCAGACTGTCATCTTTGGAGCCTCCGGTGTTTTCTCAAACAGGAGCAAAGAGTTGGTTCATGGCACGGGCCGGAGGGACACATCAAGGGGCCAATGGGGTCCGGTCCCCAGACTTCAGGAGGAAAGCGAGCCGCCTGGGCCCTGTGTGGACACCGGGTGCTGACACGCATTTCACCGGGGCCGCGGGCAGGCTTCCGGAGGGCGCTGGGGGCCGCCGGGGTGGCGGGGCCCCCTCTGCTCCAGGCCATGGTGGGAGGGGACATGCTGACAGGTCACATTCAGCGCTGGTGAGTGACGCAGGGCGCCCGTCACCGCCTGGTCTCCTAGAGAAGAAACGCTCGCAGGGGCTAGATCCCCGCCGGTCACTGCACTGAGACCTGCTTATTCTAGCACTTTCTCTAGGGGAAGACAGTGTGGGTGGTAAGAACCACGGTAACAGCACCTTGTCCTGCCCTTTAGGGTGTGGAAGGCCGGGGCCAAGGTCAGCGTGACTGGGGGGAGGCCGTCAGCAGCTCCCTTGCTGGGGTCGCACCAGCTCTGGCTCCTCTCTGTGCAATTAGCCCGTTTGCCCGAGAGAACCCGGGAGCTGCCTGGGGCGGGAGCGGGGAGCAGGCTGACTGCTTCCCTCCTCCTCTTGCAGGGCCCTTGTTGCCGGGCAGGCACCTGCAGAAGGCAGGGGGCAGAGGGGGCCTCCCTCCAGGGCTGGCCTGGGCTGGGGCAGGCAGGAAGGCAGGTTGTTGCTGCAGGAGCCACGTCATGTTTGGAAGACATTTTTGCTCGACCTGCCACAGCTGTGGTCAGAAACTTGTGGCACGAGATCAGCTCAGGAAAGAGAAAAAAGGGGCCGTCAGCAGCTCCCTTGCTGGGGTCGAACCAGCTCTGGCTCCTCTCTGTGCCATTAGCCCGTTTGCTGGCGCCTGCAGAAGGCAGGGGGCGGAGGGGGCCTCCCCCCAGGGCCGCCCGGGCTGGGGCGGGCAGGAAGGCAGGTTGTTGCTGCAGGAGCCACGTCACGTTTGGGAGACATTTTTGCTCGACCTGCCACACCTGTGGTCAGAAAACTTGTGGCACGAGATCAGCTCAGGAAAGAGAAAAAAATCCAGACTCCGTTTGAAAACAGGAAACATTTCCAATCGGGAGGCACAACATCGGCAGTTGTGCTGGAACGTTCCTTCGTTGCTCCCTGCCCAGAGGGGAGAGGAGCCTTTCTTTTCGGGGGGCGGGAGGAGACATCCTTGCCCTGTGGTCCGTTTTGTGCCAGATGCCTAGCCTTTGAAGCCCTGCAGGGGCCTCCCCTGGGGCACCCCCCCCGGCGGCCTCAGCGGGAGGTGACCAAGAGGAGGCAGCGGGCGCTGGCAGCACATGGAGGGAGGCCTGTGCGGGCAGGAAGCCAAGGTCACCAAGGACTCAACCTCATTTAGTTTGGTTTCTCGTCCCTGAAATTTCATCAGGGAACAGGCCACAAAGCCTGGCGACCATGGGTGGCTTATCTCGCTGCTGGACTAAATTCCATGGGTGGGGTCAGGGCCCCGGTCACAGGCACCTCAGAGAGCTTTCTGCCATGTGGGGCCACCCGGGGAAGTCCGCAGTGCGCCACTGAGGCGATGACTGTCACCCGAACCCGACCACTTGGGCACCCCGGGCTCAGACCTCCGGCCTCCAGGACAGCGGGCGTAGTGTCTGTTGTGTCTAGGCCACCCAGTCCATGGGGGTGTGCGTGGCAGCCTAGACTGGGACAGCGGGTGCCATTCCTCCAGGCAGCAGAGACGGCAGCTGAGACCGAGGGAGGGCCACGCCTGGCTGGAGGTGGCGCAGGAAGTAAATGGCAGGGCTGGCATCTGAACCCAGGTTTCCTGCCCCCAGGTGCAGTGCTCTTTACTTAGTAAGTTCTGGTCGGTATGTGGGGATTGGCGTCCACGCTCCTATACACGTTACTGATGGCTGGTGACAGCATTCACAAAAAGGGCCAGCTGAGCTCTGTTGTAGAGGCGATTTAAACAGATCTATATGTCATCCACGGACATTTTAACATCTTTGAAATTAGGATGCATTTTATAATCAATAGCATGTCTTAGGTTAATGATGTGTCTTATATTCAGTAGTGTCTTAGATGCAATGCAATTCAATAGAAATTGTGAGGTTCTTCCCATTTGGATAAAATGAGTGTGAGTCAGTGTGTGTGTGTGTGTGCGTGTGTGTGTCCGTCCACCATAGGCTGGTGGCTTAGAAACAACAGAATTATTCCCACAGTTCTGGAGGAATAATTCCAGAACGTTGTATTTACTTGTAACAAACGTAATGGTTTAGCACTGAACTCTGGGTTCACAGAGGCAGAAAAACTCGTGAAATATTCTGGGCCTCTACGATTCTCCTTGGACATAGAAGAGGCACTTTTGGAAGAGAAGAGAGAGTAATACTCTACACTCTCCATTTCCCACGTGTCTGCCACTGCTGTAGAGTCCCCCTGGATGGCCCCGGCCTGGGTGTCCTTGGGGTCGGTGAGGAACGCAGGCGCCTGTCCCTGGAACAGCACAGCTGCCTCCTCCGGGGGCCTTGCTCCTGGTGCACTTGCTACTCCAACAGCTGACCTACCTCCCGGGGCTTCTCCAGGCCCTTTCACAGCCCCCAGCACTGCAGCTGGGACTCCGAGGGCTCACCCCAGCTTGTCAGGGCAGCCCCAGGGCTTCCTGTGGACGCCTCTCCAGGGCTTGCAGGTTGCTGTCGGTTCATGTTTCACTGTGAGCGTTCTCAGCAGGGAGCCGTGGGGGGACGTGCAGGTGGCCGGGTTAGGGGAGGGTGGCCTGTCTCCTCCCAGTGGGGCCCTAACTGGCTGTGAACCGAGGGGGGTCTCCGGGGCCCCTCTGATCTCAGCTCCGTCCTCATCAGAGCATCTTCATCAGAGCGTAGCGAGCTCGGCAAGCAGGGCGGGGTTCGCCTGCCTCTGCGACTGTCCAGAGCCTACACTGGCCGAATGTTCTGCAGCCTCAGGACTCCCCCGTCAGAACTGTCGTCCCTGCAGTCCGGCTGGGCTGAGTGACCGGCTCTCTAACGGGCGGTGACCCTCTCAGGCTTGTTCTGCATAATCAGAATAAATTGGAGGCTAAAATATGTGTCTGGACACTTCTGATCAAAAACGCCCCTTTGATCTTTCAGTCAAAACAAGGTCTTCTCCCTGGCTCAGCTGGGCAGGCAGGGGTCTCAGGGCTCCTTAGCGCCCTTTCTCTGCCGCTCAGCCCCGACCAGGCCCGGGCTGTGAGCTTTGCCGCTGGAATGTAGATCGTTATTGGCAAGTGGGGAGCTGGCCTGGAAAGCCAGCCTTCAGTGGTTCCAACTGCTGTCGCCCTTTGTCTGCGGACTCAGCATTTGGGTTGAGCACCCCCAAAGGGACAGGTGGACATTGAGGGTGCCAAGGTGGGTTGGACACAACAGGAACACACTCTGAGAGAGATCATGGCGGCCAAGCAATCTTTCTGTCTTCCTGCAGAGGGTTGGTTCAGGAGGCTGAGCAACTGGGCTTTAGTTCTGGGAGGTAATGGTTTGTCTCAGGTGATGGCGCTACCATGAGAGACCTACCATCCCCCCGGTCCTTTCCCTCAGCCTGAGCAGCGCATCCTTCCAAACTGTGATTGTCCCATTGGGGCATGGACAGATGCTAAATAGCCTTTCCTGCTTAAACCACAGGGCAGTGAAGAGCACTGAGGACCAGTAACTTGATTTTGAGTGTTATTTTTAGACAACCTCTCTCACTGTGTCAGGGGGTTGCAGGGAACATGTATTGTATTTTATCTGCCAAAGGTCCTTTCATTTGGACTGGCGGCATGGTCCTGCGATCCATGGGACTGCTCGTCTCCACCCCATCCTTATTCCATCTATGAGGTGGGCACATGGCCCAGGCAGGCCAACTGCAGGTATTCTGTCCCCCAGGCCCACGATTGGTGCAGAGCTGGGCGCTGACACCATCCTGGCTGGAGGCTCCCAGTTTCCACGGGCTGTGGAGAGGATGGAGATGATTTGATAGGAACTCGAGTTGCCTGCAGCCATGCCCCTGTCCCATCGCTGTCAGCACAGGGAGCCTGCCCCCTGCAGCAGGAGACATGGGGACTCAGAGAGGAGCTGACGCGTGTGTGGAATTGTGTCACGGAAGCTGGCTTTCCCAGGGTACTCCCTGCTCACTTGCATGGGGTTTGTTGAGTTTCTATCACTTGAGAACAAGTGAGTTTCGACTCAGATTGGGATTAGAAATCCAGGCCTGGATTCACATTGCAGTGAAGTTGGGCAACTTGCTTAGCTTCTCTGAACCTGTTTCTTGTCTGTGCGTGGAAAATGACATCTCCCTCACAGGACTATCCCCAGGTTGAATGAGCTTAGTATAGAGATTGAAGGGCTCAGCTCAGCAGCTGGCACACAGTAGGCACTAAAGAAATATTCATGGGCACATAGAGTAATACTGGTTGAATTAACCTAGGGAATGTTTTCATTCTGAGATTGATATTTGTTTCCCAAAGTTGGTCGTGTGTACTGTTGCAAGTACATAGTGGTGGGCTGGGGGCACCGGCAGCCACAGAATAAATAAGCATGCAGCTCTTCTTAGATGATCAATAAAATGAATTAATTCAGTACATTTTTATATTGAAAGGAAATGGATGTGTTATGGAGAATATCAAAGACATATGACTAAGCTAGAAGACAGGGAATCAAAGGAGTCCTTGCATGTGGAATGAGGATGTCTTTGCCACCAACTGGGCTCTGAGGACACGGTGTGTGACACATCGAAGGGGAAACATGTGGGGGCGGGGGAGCCAGGGTGGTGGCCCCAGCCTGCCTCTGTGAGCCCCTCATTCTGTTTTCTCATCCAAACAACGACTTTATTTGTCTTCAAAGTTTCTCTAACCGTCTAACACCCCATCTTGGCCATGTGAGTTAGTGAATTCCTTGTCAGTAGAAGTGTTAAAAAAGAGACTAAATGGATTAATTTATTAGTTATAGGGTTTAACTAGTTCATGATTCTACTCTGCGCCTCAGCCATGTAGATAGTAAAATAACTTATCATTGGGATGGGCATTTTCTAGAAGTAAGGTATATCTAGATTTTTATAGTAGTTGGTTTTAAGTATTGATTTTAATACTATATCATATCTATCATAATACCACCATAATGCACATATTTAATAAGACTATATTATTAATATTATATCAAAAACCAATAATCAAGTAATGCTTTTAGTATTTTAATGATAATCACATGAGTATATACTAATGTGTTTAAAGCCAAAAGTAAATTGGGCACAAACCCATGCAGGGCAGCCCTCTGGGCACAGATAAGAAGAAGATGAGGGTTTTCTGCAACATTCGAGGTCAATAGGAAGCTTCGTTTTAGCACCTGTCAGAGTTGGAAGGGAAGAGGGCAGTGACGGAGACATTTAACGCTTGCCAAATGTCCATGGGTTCCCCATCCTTCCCAGCCTCCCTTGAGGTTGGGCCAGGCCACGTGGCCAGTCTAGCCAATTGACTGAGTAAAAGTGGCATGTGTCACTTCCCAGCTGTAGGATAAAGCTACCGAGAGACCCTCGAGTTCTCTTCTCCCCTTGCCCTTGAGACCGTGGAAGCTGTGTTCTGAGATGATGGAGCTACAAGATAGGAACTCCCAGGATCTTTGAGGCACTGCTTAGAGGGAAAGACCAGACCCATGGGTCACGCTGACTTTGAGATGGGTTATTCTGGAAAGTCATTGAGATTTTGGGTTTGGTTATCACCAAAGCATAACAGCCTATCTTGTCTGATTCTTGTGCTGTTGACTTGCTAGCTGCAAATGAATTTTTAAGAGTACAGTACAGTGTTGTGAACCATAGGTACAATGTCCTACAGGATGGATGGAGGACCAGCCTTCTCGAGGCCCCAGAGCACCCAGGACCACGTGGGATGCTCAGTTAGAACAGCTTGGAAGGAGCAAGAGGCTTCACCTTTGCCGTGTCATTTACGAGTGTGTGAGATGGACTTAGAAGGCATCCAAGAGGATTTTTCATTATAAAGATTGTCTTTGGTGACTTGGAAAAAGGTTTAGTTTAGCACCGAACATGATTTTTCTTTTCTCCTAATTAATTTATTTTCTGCCAAAGAAATTGACTGTGTCCCTTTAAGCAGCACCAACCCCAATGCAAGGTGCCCCTGGGGGCCACCATAGGATCAATTTTCCAGCCAGGGACGATGCAGCTTGGCTGAACGGGCTTAAGGCTTTTAATTTGCTTATACATAGAGTGGCTTGAGCTCTATACATCACCAAATCAATGCAAATCAGCTTACTTGAAGCTGGTTCAATTTTAAAAGAATTTCATTAACCAGCAATAAAAGGCCTGGTTTAATGCAATTACTACAGGATCCCAAGCTCATCAGGAAGAATTCCTTTTCTATAATGATCTTAACATTTATATTATGGCATTTTCTAAGAAAAAAGAAGGGAAACAAAAAAAAGCATTGTAGAGGAAGATGCCCAATATAATGCTTTTATTCTTGCACAACTCAGTGTTGGAGCCACCATGAAACAAACTTCCCTTCCCCATGGCAGCCACCTGGGGGAGGAAACATACAGACGTTGGTGTGTGGATGCGTGAGACACTCATGCCCAGATACGTGTTTGATGCATTATCTAACCCACCCAGGACTGTGGCCACTCAAAGGCAGAAGAGGCCTTAGTGGCATGTAATACCATCGCTTCATTTTACAGGAGAAACTGATGCCCGGAGACCGTAAGTGGCAATCAAGGTCAGCCATCTGTTGGCAGAGGCAAGGGCCTGGAGGTCAGGTCTGGGTTCCCTCTCCCTTACCCCACACTGGGGGGAACCTGAAGCCCCAGCACTCCAGCAGGTGATGAGAGGCACTGTGGGAAATCACCTCGCTGGGAGTGCTTTTAAACAAAAGAGAGGGAAATCCTGCAATTTGTGACAACCTGGATGAACCTTGAGGACATGACGCCAAGTGAAATAGCCAGTCACAGAAGGACAGATACCGCCTGATTCTGCTTGTATGAGGTATGTAACACAGTCAAATTCATGAAACCAAGGAGTGGAGTGATTGTCAGGTGCTGGGAGGCGGGAGGCATGAGTCATTGCTCAGCAACAGGCATGCAGTTGCAGGTAAGCAAGATGAACATATTCTTGAGGTCTGCTTAGAACACTGTGCCTACGGTTAACAGTACTCTGTCGTACACTTAAAAACTTGTTAAGAGGAGAGACCTCATGCCGTGTTCTTACCACAGTGAAAGAATATTAAAAATAAATTGTAAAGGGCCATTGGAGCTAAGGCATTCATATTTCTATGTGGAGAATCTGGCCATCCCTTTTGGCGACGTGGGAAAATGTTTCATCCAGCACTGAGCGTGGCTTTCCTTTTCTCCTAATTAATTTATTTGCTGCCAAAGAAATTGAATGTGCCCTTTAAGCAGCACAATTCCCAAAGCAAGGTTCCCCCGGAGGGAAGTTTAAAAGGGGAGCTTTGGTCTATCTCACCAAGATCTCACTCCTGGGCCATCTCACATCCTCACTCCGTCTCCTCTTAGGAGAGAGTTCATTTGATTTGTCCAACCTAATTTCCTCTGGGTGAGGTTGGTGAGCGTCAGCGATCAGCACCCAGAGCCATGCTCCCCTCTGGTCCTGTGTCCAGGCGGTGAGCCCTCTGTGCTCCCGGGAGCAGCATCGCCTCCTCTCCTGTTCTCCTCCTCTGCTGACCGTGTAACTTGGCGGAAAGGGAACCCCGGGGTCCACTGTGCAGCCCATTCCCCTTGGGGTCAGAGGATAGAGCGTGGGGACCCCAGGAAGGCTCTCTACCTGAGCATCAAGCTCTCATTAGCTCTCACCACAGAGCCTCCGCCAGGGGAGGGCAGACATCGCCAGGTTCTCCTAGAGCCGTTCTGGTTTCTCATCGGGTCGGAAACTCTGAGAGAAGGAGTGAGAAGTGGGGCAGCGTCCAACTAGTCCTAGGTTTTCTGACCTAATCTCAGTGCACAACCCCTTACCTAAATGCTGGCACCAGAAGTGTTAGAGAATTCAGAATTATTCTGTGGTCACTAGGCTAGGAAATCGGTCCTAACATCTGGCTAAGGCCTCTAGAGTCAGTGTGGCCTGAGTAGGGAACATATTTATATTGGAGAGACGATATTTATATTGGGACGATGTAGAATTTAACGAGGTGGATAGATTTGCTCTGTTCTAATACTTCAGTGGAAAGAGCTAGACGGCTGGAGGGTTGACCACTGATGAGCTGACGGGATTTGGGTTGGGCGCCCTCCCAGGGAGCCTGGGCCACCTGCGAAGGTTGCCCTTCCACGTTACAGAGTGATGTTGCAGCCACGAGCGTGGGAGGCATTTGAGTAGCTTGAATCCCTGCTCACCGCTGGAGCTGCGGCCTCAGAGTCGTCTAATAGTCTAATGCTTGGCACACGCCGTGTGGAGTGCAGGGCCACCAAGAGACATGGAAGGGAATGGCTCTCTCTGTCTGAGCGCCTGGGGGTGGTCTTGGGAGGCCAGCAGCGTTGGAGATGGGGGAGATGCTGGTGTTGGAGGGCTGATTCAGAGCAGATGTGGAGGCAGACAGGGGTG
>NW_005359881.1:1248118-1271040 GCF_000412655.1 Myotis brandtii
GGGGGTGGTGGGGGGGGCGTCTGTCTCCAGCTCACAGCCCTTCTGTTGAGTCTGCCTCTGCTTCGCTGCCTCAACCCCAGTGGCCTGGGCTGGCGCGGCTCTATTTTTAGCTCACATTTCACCTTTCTGTCTGTGAGGTGCTTTTCCAGCCTAGGAAAACATACCCCTCCCCACACCCCTGACCTCTGGAGGGAGAGGGTCTCACTTGGAGCTAAGTGGGCTCTGTGGGGGGGTCTCAGAGGAAGGCTCTCCTGGTCTGTGAATTCTTCAAGGTTGCTTAATGGGGCTGGTGGCCGAGAGAGCCCAAACCTTGTCCTGACCACAAAGGAGAGCACAGGGTGAGGAACCCCAAGATTAGAGAAGTGACAGCCAGACTTGGTGGAGGAAGGCAGCCTGGGGGGTCCCTGCTCCCCTGCAGGATCCACATGGGGCCCTGGAAGGTGCAGCTCCCACACCTTCATTCTCCACATTCTCAACCAGGCGAAGGGAGGGAAAATACGGGTTCCATTCTGTTACTATAAATATATATGCCAATTAGGGAAAAATTTTAAATATAGACATGTAGAAGGAAGAAAAAGAATTCCATCCATTTGCTACTACCTAGAGACAATTGCTGTTAAACGGATACTTATTTCTAATCCTTGTGAGTTACATATATTTTTAACATATTACAATCATATATTAGATACAGAATTGCTCATAGCAGTTATTAAAAGTCTGTTTTTTATTTCATGGTGATTAAGGTTCACGCATATTGCATATACAATATAGAAAACGTATTAAAAATAAAAAAGACAGATTTCCAATCTCTTACCACCTATGGACAATCTCTGTTAAGTTATGGGCATCTGTCCTGACAGCTTTTTCTCTATATATTTTAAAATATAAATCAAGATTTTATTTTATTTTTTATTTATTTTTTTAATATATTTTATTGATTTTTTTTTTTTTACAGAGAGGAGGGGAGAGGGATAGAGAGCTAGAAACATCGATGAGAGAGAAACATCAATCAGCTGCCTCCTGCACACCCGCCACTGGGGATATGACTGCAACCAAGGTACATGCCCTTGACCGGAATCGAACCTGGGAGCCTTCAGTCCGCAGGCCGACGCTCTATCCACTGAGCCAAACCGGTCAGGGCAAATCAAGATTTTAAAAAAAGCCTATTTGACTTTCAAGCAAACTCAATAAAGGAAGATGCTATGGAGAGGGACTTGATGATAGATATGTGCTCTCGGTCTTTATCAATTATTCCAATGAGTCCGTTAATTAAACAAACAACTTTTAAAGATGCAGAATGACTTCAGTTCTTGGGCAATAAGCATTGATCATTGATCACAGAGATACGTTTAAGCAGTTATTGGAACAGTCCTGACGACGTGATCCAACTGCGAGAAATGTGTGAGTGTCGTTAGTGATGGAGGGAATGGCGCGGTGGCCATCGAACGCACTAAGTCTGCTTCTGAAGGGTGTGGTGGCAGAAGCACAGTTTATATCCATGAAACAAAGAGGCCCCTTTGGCAGGGCTGAGTCCGTGTTGGTTTTCAGAATCTACCGACAACACAATCCACACTGAGTAAGAGAAAATAATGAGTTGTGAGTTCAATGCATTCCCTTGGCAGCTTGTGTCTTCAGTCATTTTTCTCAGTAAGAATACACTGATGCTTTTAAGAATATGTATTTTTATTGATTTCAGAGAGGAAGGGAGAGGGAGAGAGAGAAACATCAACGATGAGAGAGAGTCATTGGTCGGCTGCCTCCTGCACACGGGGGATCGAGCCCACAATCTGGGCATGTGTTCTTGACCGGAATCGAACCCAGGACCTTTCAGTATGCAGGCCGACGCTCTAACCACTGAGAAAATGGTCTAGGGCTATTGATGCATTTGTCTTTTGGCTGCCTTCTCACCTGAAAGAAAGCTGCTCTGTGTTTTACCTCCTTGAGTCATCGCCTTTCCCTCAGAATTTTGCAGGGACATTTTATATTCTGACCTTCAGTACTGAGGACTACCTGTGGCCCGCCCCACCTTTGCTCCTTTGAGTGTAACTGATGTTTATAGGACTTTTTAATTTATTTTTAAAAATTATTATTGAGATATTTTTTCAAAAATATGTGGGTGTGGTCCTACTTTCATTCATTTTAGAATAGAATGTGGGGACCCTTTCAATAATCTGGCTTCCTATTTACCCCAGGGAGTCTTTAAAAATGTGTCTTAATTAAAATGTTGTAATCTTTTCAACCTCAATGACACTTCTCATGTTGATTATCTATTTTCCGTCCTCAATATTTTTCGTCTCCTTTTTTCATTTTCATCTCTTTGTCCTGGTCCCCTGCATCCTGGGAGGGAGGAGTTCCTCAAATTCACCCTTCACACAGGATGGGGCAAAAGTAGGTCTACAGTTGGAAATTAGGTTTTCGTATGGAAAGTCCTACACTAATTAATAAGCAATAATACAACATAAATTCTGTGTTTCACACACTCACAACTGTAAACCTACCTTTACCCCACCCTGTACATTGCTCTGTTTTTTTTGGGGGGGGGGAGGGGGTACCAATTACACTCTCTGTTGCCTACAATGAGGACTTTTAATTGTCATTTTGATTTCCATTGTTTCCTCTCATCTTTCTCCACTGCCTTTTTAGTTCTCATCGCATCTTTTGATCTCAGTCTGCCTTTTTCTGATTTATTTTTTCCAGTTCATACAGATGGAGACTGTTTTCTTACATTCAATTGCAGAGACCAGTCCCTGAAAAATTGCGCCTTGTTCGGATAGTCGATTCTTTTCAGAGGCACGCTCTTCCTCTTGGAGTTCCATAGGATGCATCCTTTCCCTTGGCCACAAATATGTTTGCATAGTTTCCTATTATAATCTATTCTTAAATGCACTCTCCGTTAATCATAGGGAAGCCTTGTCAGGCTCCATGTTTCACGTCCAACATGTGGAATGTGTTTTCCTTGAGTTGGATTTCTGTTCCTCTAGGTCAGAGGTGGGGAACGTCTGGCCCGTGGGCCATATAAGGCCCGCAAAATGATTAGGTCTGGTCCTGCCAAGGCATTAGGGGTGAATTAATTAAATGTTTGACCAAATAGAGCAAGCTAGTTTTTAAGTTGCTAATTTTGTATGGCCCGAGAATGATGTTGTAAATATCCAAGAGGCCCTTGGCAGAGAAAAGGTTCCCTACCCCTGATGTAGACCATACAGGGACTGAAACTACCCACTGCGGTGTCAGGACATGGACACTTCTGGCCTCTGTGTTTTGAGCATTCCAGTCTTTGGAAGAATGTTCCTGCCTGATCCCCATTCTCTCTTGGAAGTCTCTCTTACTTGCAAGTATTTGAGAATCAATACTTGGCCTGACCACAGGGACGTTGATCGAACTGACACAGGGTCCCCAGCCCTGGGGGATGAGACTGGATGGGGTGTGAGAAGAATCATGTCTCGGCTAGAAATCTGCCTATGTGTGAATCCCAGCCCCTCATGGACTGGCTGTGTGACCTTGGGCAAGTGGCTTTGCCTTTCTGTGCCTCTTTCTTCATCTACAAAAGTGGGATGGTACTAGTATCTGCTTGATGGGGCTATTGTAACGATTAAATGACTTCATATACAGAAAGCCCTGGGCCTGGCGTAGTGCACACATTCTTGCTATTATTACTGAGTTTTGAAGTCATCAGACACATCCAAGCTCTTTTAATATGAAGTCACCCAGGCTCGGCGGAGCCAACATCGGCAGGAGTGGCCCGCAGAGGACGCCAGGGTTTCTGCCATTGGATACCCTGCAGCGCTGACCCACAGCGCTCCTTCTGCTAAGAACCAGGGTTCCGCCCAGGCCCCAGACATCTCTCTTGGACCATTTTTTTCACTATCTGCACAATGGGGCCTCAAAAACTGCTCCCACCCAAAACCAAGACGCCATGTCCTAGTGGGAAAAGAACAAATTGGCCCACCGGCATTTGGAGCATTCGACCTCCTGACTCTCATTCCGTCTCTTGTCATTCATGCAGCTGAGTCAGAGGTCCCAGGAGAGAGAGGTCGGTCCAGGGGCTGGGGACGGAGAGAGAAGGGAATGAGAGGAGGCGAGAGAAGGAGAAGCAGAGAGCATGTTTGCGCAGAGAGCAATCAATCGATTCAGCCGTGTTGGCACAGACATTTCAATTTACTGGACATCTTGTGTAGACTTTCCAGTACCTTTATAAAAGAGCGTCTTGTCTATAGCTTTTTGGCATTTTTTACTCCTGGTTTAGTCCAACCTGGAAAGTTTAAAGACACTGGAAAGTCACTAGGGAGACCACGAAGTGTCGAGTCTGTAACTATAAGCCCTGGATTCAAATCTGCTCCTGCTTTTTATTAACATCATCGTTGGAGAGTCAGAAAAATGACCAGAGGCAACGTTTGCTCATCTGGACTGAGAGCCAGGCTTACAGGTTCCAGATCGGCCACTTTCTGCTCGAACGTGGGCAGCAGCCAGCCCTCCCGCCGTGGAAAATGGGGCCTCACTTGTTTTATGTGTTTCTCCTGCCAATAAGGCAGCGGTTCTCAACCTGTGGGTCGCGACCCCTTTGGCGGTCGAATGACCCTTTCACAGGGGTTGCCTAAGACCATCCTGCATATCAGATATTTACATTACGATTCATAACAGTAGCAACATTACAGTTATGAAGTAGCAACGAAAATAATTTTATGGTTAGGTCATAATATGAGGAACTGTATTTAAAGGGCCAGAAGGTTGAGAACCACTGCAATAAGGCCTCCTGTGCTATTGCTCTGAAGACGTTTTAATTATTAAAGAAAGCTTGCCCGGCAGTTTCAGGTCTTGGTCCACATTTTAGTACAATACTAGAGGGCATTTCTTACCTTCTCGTGTCTTAAAGCCGCAGAGTTTCAAGTGGTTACTGATCGCCGCACCAATTATTTTCAATCTCCCTTCACGCCCCCTTTTGGGAGAACTGATACTTATGAAGCATCTACTATGTTTTCAGCTCTCTCTCTGGCAATTGATGCGAGTCATGCTACTGAAAACATTGCATTCGGTTCTGTCTCCCTTACTCTGTTCTCAAGCCCACGGAGGCTCAGTGAGGTTAGGTAATTTGCTCAAGGCCACACAGTAAGTGGAAGAGGCAGGACTCCAGACTATACCAGCTGCATCCCTGCTCAAAACTGATGCCCAGTTGTCCTCTAATTGGGGACAGCTAGAGGGAGAACCCTAGGAATTAATTTCTAGGGTTCCCCCTCAGCTGCTGGTGCAGGGCTCCACCCCCACAGCCAGGGCCCAGGGCTCCATCCCCCACAGCCAGGGTGCGAGGCTCTCCACCCCCACCCCCGCCAGCCAGGGTTCTGGCAAGAGGCCCCTCACTTGTCTCCCAGCTGCCTCTCTGCCTCCCTCCAGGATCTCCCCACACCACAGAGTTTCTTTTCAGCATTTTAATATGAAACATCACATGTGTGAGAAATGATGAATTTGACAGTGAGCACCTATATACCCATCCCTAGATTCGGCCATGAATATTTATTATACTTATGTTATCACAGATCTACCCATTTATTTGTCCCTCTACCCATCCTTCAATCACTGACCAGACTTCCTCTCTCTAGAACTCCAAGAGGGCAGACAGAGATTCGAGAAGCCCTCAAAGTTCTAGAAAACACACATGCGTGCAGAAGTCCCGCTCCATCCCTGCGCCTCTATTCACGTGTGTCCTCCTCTTACCCTCCGTGTTTCTACTAAAGCCTGTGGGGTTGCTTCCTCCTTCCCACTTCAGTGCTTCCCCTCATGGTTCCCCGTCATCCTGGGGAGGAAGCTGAGCTCTGCTCCCCACTCCAGGCAGCAGAGCCCGTGACCTTGGTGCTGACCACCACGTTACTGCCAGGGCCCCAAAGGGCTGCCGCCCAGATGGGGGCCGGGAGGGCCTCTGTGCCTTTCAATGGCACCGTTTTTATTTTCTTCTGGAGACATAAGAGCTTCCACTGCCCTCAGTGCCCGTCTCTCTGCCCGTCCACAGCTGGAAGAACATGGGTTTGCATCTCACCACCGGCGCACACTCCGTGTTTGACCTTGAGCAAGCTGGGTAGCCCGTTCGGCGATTCAACCAAGTCCCCTCGCTGCCTCGTGTTCGCTGCGTAATCTTGTGCAAGGCACTTGACCTCCTGTGTGTCAGTTTCCTTATCTAGAACATGGAGATCATCGTTATTCATCTGCTTGATGGGGTTGTTGTGGAGATTAAATAAAGTAAAATATGTGAAGTGCTTGGAGCAGTGCCTGGCACGCTGCACTGCCTGCCTCCCGCTCGGCACAGTTGTGAATTCCTGTCTTACAACCGCCTGCGCCGGGTCCTGCTCCGACACACGCTCCCGGAGGAGGCCACTAGGCACAGAAAACCAGTAACTTGTCAGAGATGCTGAAGACCTTTCTGCGGTGATGGAAACGTTCTAAAACCTGGCTGTCCAGTGCGCGTGGCGACCGAGAACTTGAGAGTGTGCTAGGCAGTGTCTGCCCCCAGAATGACTCCGCCACCCCCAAAGATGTCCACATCCTCGTCCCTGGGACCTAGGGCTGTGCTTCAGTGCATGGCAAAGGGATTTATAAACATGATTAAGTTAGGGGTCTTTTGATATCTGGATGGGTCCTTATGAAAAGGAGCCAGAGGCCCTCGCTGGTTTGGCTCAGTGGATAGAGCGTCGGCCTGTGGACTGAAGGGTTCCAGGTTCGATTCCAGTCAAGGGCACATGCCCGGGTTGCGGGCTCGATCCCCAATGGGGGGCGTGCAGGAGGCAGCCGATCAATGATTTTCATCGTTGATGTTCCTATCTCTCCTATCTCTCTCTCCCTCTCCTTTCCTCTCTAAAATAAAAAAAAAGAGGAGTCAGAGCCAGAGAAAGAGGTTTGAAGGCGTCACACCGTTGGAGAGCGGGGAGGACCAGGAGCCAAGGAATGGAGGTGACCTCTATAAACTGGTAAAGTCAAGGAATGGATTCTCCCCTAGAGCTTCCACAAGGGGTGCAGCCCTGCCCAGACCTGGAGTGTATCCCAGTGACACCCATTCCAAGTTTCTGTCCCCAGAACTGAGATAATAAACTTGTGTGACTTTAAGCCACTAAGTTTGTGGTAATTTGTAACAGTAACAATAGAAAGGTAATATACTGAGGAACTGAATGTTTATTTTATTTAAGTTTATTAATTAAAAATATTTTCATTGATTTCAGAGAGGAAGGGAGAGATAGAAACATCAATGATGAGAGAGAATCATCGATTGGCTACCTCCTGCACGCTCCCTACTGGGGATCGAGCCTGCAACCTGGGCAGGTGCTCTGACCAGGAATCGAACCCTGACCTCCTGGTTCATAGGTCGATGCTCAACCACTGAGCTATGCGGGCTGGGCTAACTTTATTAGTTTAAATGAAGATGTCAATAGCTACATTGGGACAAGTGGCTACCATGTTGGAGTGTGCAGTTCTGGGGAGCAAATGGTAACCAGGAGAGTTTCAAAATATTTTGCTGATTGAGGTAGGAGAAAAAGCAGTTCAGTGCACAAGATTCCACCTTTACTCCTATCTGTCCATTCATACATCTGTCTGGTTTGTAGACATCAGAGTGATAATGAGTGGTGGGATTACGAATGCTGCTTTTCTTCATGGTTCATTCTTGGTATGTTTTTTGTTTCTGGGAATTTGTCCATTTCATTTGGGTTATCCAATTTGTTGGCATACTATTGTTCATATTTTATTCCTCATTCCTTTTCT
This sequence comes from Myotis brandtii, assembly GCF_000412655.1. Lineage (NCBI taxonomy): Eukaryota > Metazoa > Chordata > Mammalia > Chiroptera > Vespertilionidae > Myotis > Myotis brandtii. The sequence continues at coordinate 1,255,856 of NW_005359881.1, forward strand.
CTAAAATTGGTAGGATTTACCCCTCTTTCATTTCTGATTTTAGTAATTTGAACCTTCTCTCTTTTTTTCTCAGCCAATGTAGCTTAATGCTTGGTCAATTTTATTGATCTTTTCAAAGAGCCAACTTTTGGTTTTGCTGATTTTCTCTATTGTTTTTCTATTCTCTATTTTATTTATCATGGCTCTAATTTTTACTATTCTTTTTCTTCTGCTAGCTTTTCATTTAGTTTGTTCTTTTTTTTTGGTTTAGTTAGTTTCTTATGTTGTAAGGTGAGATTGTTGATTTGAGATCTTTTTTGATGTAAATGTTTCAGTTATAAATTTCCCTCTGAGCACTGCTTTAGCTGCATTCCATCGGTTTCAGATTGTTGTGTTTTTGTTTTCATTTGTCTCTATTTTCTAATTTCACCTGTGATTTCTTTTTTCATCCATTGGTTGTTTGGGGGTATATTTTGAATTTTCACATATTTTTGAATTTTCCAGTTTTCCTTCTGGTATTGATTTTTACATTTTATTCGTGTATCATTTTTTTTTTCTGATTTCCTCTGGTCCTTTCTGTTTTCCTTTAGCTTTTTTGAGCATACTAAAAGGCAAATTTTAAAAATGCTTTTGTTTATTAAGTCAGATGTCTGTGTTTCCTAAGGGATGAATCCTGGAGATACATTTTGTTTTTTTCAATGGACCACGTTTTTCTGTTTCTTTGTACGTTTTATTTTATTTTTAGTTGAAGACTGGACATTTGGAAAATAGTCACCTCTCCCAGTGTTTTCAGAGTGGCTCTGTGCTGAGGCTCTCTCTACTTACAAGCTGGACATATTTGTGTCTGGGAATCAACCTAAGGAGGATGCTCCAAATGTTCATGAATATTTTCTGAACACGTGCCTTGCCTGGACCTGAACTGGCTTTTCCAGTTCCCCTGTGTATACGGGTCGGCAGGCCTACCCTTTCTTCCTGGGTCCTCTCTACTGCTTCACTCAATCTTCTCTCTGCTCGGTCACCTGTTCATGCCCCAGGCAAATGGCAGCTGGTTGGCATTCTCTTGGCAGGCATAAGTGGGTGCTAATGAATGGAAGAATATGCTGTCCTTACACCCGATAAGGACCTAATTGACCCCACCTCCTCTCTCTCCACCGTATTTCTTTTTAAGTGCAACAATCTGCACAGGCAAGACAGAGACCCCAGTTTAGACCCTCGTTTAGAAGGTACACTTGACCAAGACCTCACAGAATGCTTAGATGCTATCGCAAGGTGCAAAGGTCGCACGTGGTGTCGTGATTGAAAACATGTATTTAAACAATGCTTTGAGGCATTTGACACGGGTACTACACAAGCAGATTAGATCAAAGGGCTGAGATGTCCATCTGTCTGCCTGTCCACGTGTCCTTCCATCCATCCACCCTTCCAGTCGGCATTTATTTAATGCCTACTCTTTGCCTGGTCCCATGATGGACCGTTGTCCTCACAATGCTAGAAGGTGAGCCCTACTTTATGGACGAGCAAATGGGCTCAAGGGAATAAAATAATGTGCTCAAGGTTCTAGAACTCAGAGATGAAAAGCAAACTCTTACCTTCAAGACCACACAGTTAACGGCTCTGCCCTGAAGAAGTCCACTGTCTAGTACAGTGATTCTTGCGAGTACCCAAGCCTTCTCCTTGTGCGCGGTGGCAATTACCCAAGGCCTTTGCCTTGGGCATGGTGGTCTACTTCCTGGGCATCCTCCTTGTGTTTGCTCTCTCTGATTTCCCCACATTTCAAGATAGTCCTCAGGCCCCCAGCATTTCCTTGCCTCGAGGAATTTTGCAGGAGAGTCACAAACCCAAACTGCTGGAAGTTTGTGGTTCCTCCTGTATTTTGTAAACAGGCTGTGTGTGTGCAGGAGGAGGGAGTCGGAGAGAGAAAGATTCTAAGGGTCAAAAGAGGACAAGAGAAAGTTGACTCCTGGCCTGGGGAGTGGTCTCAGGTTAGTGAGTTGCCTGAAAGATGTGGGATCCACTCCTACTTCATGGCAGTCCTGGGAGATGGGCAGACCGCAGGGGTGGCCTCGCGGGGCTCCCTGGCGGTTGGTTTTAGTGCGACTCTCTGGGACAGGGCACCATCCTGGGTGGCAGCCTGGGAGGGAACATCTCAGAGGTGGCCAACCCAGCGGAATGCTGTCAGAAGGTAGTTGATTATAAACAATGCATGTGAAGTTCATACCAGAGTTTTCTTTGCAAAACGCTCAGAATGAAGGATTTTCCCACTTCTCCTTTGCTTCCTAAATCAAAACCACATTTCTCAGGGTGGTTTCCAGGTCTTCCCTGCTTCTGAGACAGTCTTCATTTCCAGTGGAGCCGCTGTCCTCAGCACTTCCGACCCCCTGCTCCAGCCACTGGGGATTGTTGGCAGATCCCCCTGCATGCTCTCCTGCCTCCACGCCTTCGCACATGCTGTTCCCTCGGCCTGCAAGCTCTTCTATATTCTCTGGGAGGCTCATCTTTCAAGGTCAGAGAGGAGTCTTCCCAGATCCTCCTCCCCTAACACACACACACACACACACACACACACACACACTTCCATGTGTGCTTGGTGGCATTTGATCAAAGGTAGGGACCCGTCTCCCCAGTTGGTGGTGAGCATCCTGAGAGAGGTCTGGTGCTGGGTCTGATTCATCTCTGATACCCCAGGACCTAGCACAGTGCCCGGCACAGAAGGTAACAGGCAAAGGTGTGTGGAATGAATGTCAGAGCATGAGCGAAGCCCTGGAGGATTCGAGGAGCCCCAGGGAGGTGGAGAGGACAGCCATGCCTCACTCCCAGTGCCGGCTGCCCACGGCCAGCTCTGATCCAAGCTCTCCTGCGACCACACAGAGGAAGAATCCCATATCAGATCGCGCCACCTGGCTGGAGTCACGCCGGCAGGAAATGTATGTGACCACCTTGGGTTTGATAACTATTTATGTGTTCCTTGTATTCGTTTATGTCATGCCCTTTACTGATTTTTGTGGTTCTCCTAAACTTGAGACTTTTATAAGCAAAGAAACGGGCACTAACAAAGCCACCACTAGGTGTTGGGTTCAGGTTATTTCATAGCGCAGTGGGTTGGTACCATTGCCCGGGCTCAGAGAGGTTAAGTAACTTTCTCATGTTCTCACATGAGAACGAGGTCGGATGCAAACTCGGCGCTGTGGGTTGGTACCATTGCCCCCATTTTACAGATGTGTAGCCCGGGCTCAGAGAGGTTAAGTAACTTACTCATGTTCTCACATGAGAACGAGGTCGGATGCAAACTCTGGGCTGCCTTATCCATCAGGCGCCCGTGTCAGCGTCCCAGCAGGAACAGGGCCCTCCATTGAGATAATAGGTGGGTGTTTATTTACAAAGACATTAATCACAGAGCTGTGGCTGGGTATAGGCTGGGAGCACACAGCGGTGGGCAGGGGAGAGAGGTGCAGACACCCGAAAGGAGGGGTTGTTGTGAGGCCCAGGCCTCCCTCTCTGGGACTCAGCCAGCCCCAGGCAACCTCCTGCAGTCCCTCTCCGACAGGGGCTCCTGTCAGCCAGGCCTGGGGTCCACGGGAGTCCGCCTCCGGGGCAGAGGGCAGGTGGAGCAGGAGGAAGTGGGCCTGGAAGGGCAAACAAGACATATGCCCAACAGAAGCATCTCACACAGGTGGGCAAGGACAATGGGCCATGTGCCAACCAGGCCCCTGGCACCCAGGGGACATTCTTTAAAAAAATTAAATTTATTGGGGTGACATTGGTTAGAGCATCTCACACAGGTGGGCAAGGACAATGGGTCATGTGCCAACCAGGCCCCTGGCACTCAGGGGACATTCTTTAAAAAATTAAATTTATTGGGGTGACATTGGTTAATAAGATTATATAGGTTTCAGGTGTACAATTCTATAATCCATCATCTGTGTATTGGTGGTGTGTTCACCACTCCAAGTCAAATCTCCTTCTGTCCCCCTATGGCTGACCCCCTTTTTCCTCTTCATCCTCTCCCACCCCCCTTTCCCTCTGGTAACCACCACACTGTTGTCTGTGCTTCGGAGCTTTTGTTTGTCTTGTTTGTTCATGTTTTGCTCTCTGTTTTCTATCCCACATAGAAGTGGAATCATGTGGTTCTTGGCTCTTTCCATCTGACTACTTCGTTTAGCTGGATACTCTCAAGATCCATCCGCGTCGTCGCAGATGGCAGTCTTTTGTCTCTTCTATGGCTGAGTAGGTCCCATTGCATGCGTGTGCCACACCTTCTTTATCCAGACCCCCATCGAGGGACACTTGCGTTTTCCCATGTCTTGGCTATAGTGAATAATGCAGCAGTGAACACTCTTACAAATCCCTATGACCTTGGGCCTTTAACTGGAGGTCACACTCCCACCCTGCAGGGCGTCCCCGCATCGAGGAACACTTGCGTTTTCTCAAGGCCTTGGCTATAGTGAATAATGCAGCAGTGAACATTCTTACAAATCCCTATGTCCTTGGTCCTTTAACTGGAGGTCACACTCCCACCCTGCAGGGCGTCCCCTCTGCCCACACCTCCACAGCTCCTCCTAGTGGCGGAGTCGGTCCCAAACTGAAAGATGGAGACCGAGGGCCCTTGTTTAAAACAGTCACCAGGGAGGGTATCCGAAGGCCCTTGTGGGTTGCAGCTTCCCGCAGCATCCCATTTCCCTTGGAGTGAGAAGCACAGTGGGCAGCCGGCCAAGCTTGGCCTTCTTGGCTCCTGCTGTCCCCCCACCCCTCCCATTGAGAAGAGAAAGACAGCTCTGTCTTTCCATCAATTTCTCTCCCACTTGCTTCCCTCACCTTTTCTCCTTCTTAATCTACCCGAGGCTCCTAAAAGGATTAATTAGAAAGATGTGAGCAGGGGTTGGAACGTTAGAAAACAATCGTCACTTTCCTATCTGACCTCTCTCACCAGCTGCAGAATTAACAAATTGAATGTCCTCAGCAGACAGGAGTGGCACATGATACGAGTTCATTACCAGCCCGGCCAGGGCCTCCGCGAGAAGCCCGTTTAAACAACTCTTGCTGATTAAATTCCTCCCAGGCACTCCCGCCAGACACTGTTAGAAAATACTCACATCCAATAGCTTTTTAATTTTTTTTTAAACATGTGCCAATTCTTGGCCTGCTATCTGCAGGTGCTGGCAAGCCTCACGCTGGCCTCACTGTCTACGCTCTTATCCACTCGGCGCCTGCCTGGGGGCTCACGTCGGCAGGAATAGGGCCCTGGGCTCTGGTCTGGGCTGTCAAAAGCTCTCCAGCCACCCTCCAGGCTGGCCTTCCCCGCCCCCAGCCCCGGCCCGCACGTCTCACCTTCTGAAGCTCACAGCTCTCTCCAGTGTTTCAAGGTGACAACACGGCCCGGGTGACCTACTAGAAGTGGGACCCAGAGGGCGCGGCGCGCATTCGTGCCTGGGCTGGTGCCAGCTGCGTCCCAGCCAGGGTGTGCTTCAGCCCTGAGCCGGGCAGGGGCATGTGATGGCCTCGTCGGGACGGGGCAAGGGGAGGGCAGTGAGACCCTGCGTGTGCAAGGGCTTGGTGTTTGCTCAGCGGCCCCTTTAAAGGAAGTCTCAGAGCCCCCCTGTTCATACCCCCACTCCCGCTGTCCCCATTACGCACACTGTTGCTTGTTTGATCCTTAATGAAAGCTGATGAGTTCTTAGGCTGATAGAAGCCAAGGAATATCTAAAAGTGAGGGTGTGAGGTGGGTGGGAAGAGATCAGTCAAAGATCTCTTATGCACATATGCATAACCCACGGACACAGACAATAGGGGGCTCTACTTTCCATTTGAACACTTTCTTGGTTCATTGACTTCTTAGTTGTAGGGGAAAATCACAAAATTCAAGCTTTTCCTCTGGTATTTTGCAGTTCTATCCGTCGGCCGGTGATTCCTGTGATAGAGGGGTATAGGATGTTCTACAACTTTCATCTTGCACCTGGATCACTATCCTGATCAAGATCAAACATCTGCACTCGATTTATAGTGGACTGCCTAGTCACTATCTTGATTCCCAGAACTAGAATATTAAGGACTGTTTGGTAATCTAGCAATTTATCAATAAACATGTATTGACATCAGCGGGGCCAGCACTGGGCCAGGGACTCATGCTGCAGATCTCATCTATGTAGCACTTTCAACACACCTGGTCTCATTCCATCCTCACGACTGCCCCCACCTTCCTACGTGCTGTGCTCCCACCAGGGAACAGCACGGACCACTCGGAGCTGCCGTGTTCGGAAACTCATTCGCAGGGGCTTCTCCCTGGCGGTGGAAGATGTTGCTCTGCCCAGAGAGAGTGTGACCGTGCCGCTCTGCCCCATGCAGAGAACACCCTGAAGGATAGCCCCTTCGCCATAAACCTCGGGTTGGCCCAAGACCCAGCCTTCAGCTTTACAAGAACCACCTTGTGGGATTTCTCATCTTTCCACCGTCGCCTTGGCCAGCAGTGCCCTGAGACCAGCCTTCCAGGCCTGTTTTAGCACTTCTGCCTCCAGCTTCTGCGGCAGCAATAATGGCTGGAGCGTGAGAAGCTAATAGTGCTTCGCCCGCACACCTAGGCTTCTTGGGAATGGCCCGTGTTAGTGCTGTTTCAGTTGCACATGAAGACGAGGTGACAGCGCGTCTCCCAGTTTCCCTTTTCTGCACGGAGGCCCTCAAGTCCACACTTTGCTCTCACAAGAACGCCAAGAGATGAGGGAAATGAGGAAAAGAATCAGGAGATGCGGGCTTTCTCATTTATCCTTTGAAAACATCTTTTAACGTCAACTTTATTGTGTGAGACACCTTTGTGAGTTCCTTTAAGAAACTCCCAGTCTAGACAAATAAACAGATAAATTATAATGCCATGTCCTGCCATCAATAGTTGCCTACATGCTTGACAAATGGCCATTCTACCTTCTTTCTGGCTAATAGAACTTCAATTTCATCCCCATTTAGCCGGCTCTTCCATGGTGGACCAGTTAGGATGCGTCTGAATGAGTCACTGGGAGTCTGATGCCCTTTTCAAGGGACCAGCCCTAGGGGCGGATATGTGACTCCGTTTTGGCCAGTAAGACTTTCGGGGAAGTCTCTGAACCTCTACAAAGGGTCATTTCTCCCTGATGGAAGGTATTGCCAGGTTAAAAACCTTTGTTTCCACGTACGTTCTTCTTTCTTGGGATGTTGTTGTGTAATTATATGAGGCTTCAAATTGGAGGAGCCATGTCATGACTCAGAGGAGAGCTATAGTCAATAACTGTGGGTGGCAAAGTAGAGATATTGGTGCTTGGGTCCTCGGTGGTGTCATGGAGCCACCAAGGCAAACCTGGGATCATCTGTCACCTGACTTCCTTTAAGGAAATAAACCTCCTGCAGTTTAAGCCACAGTTAGTTGAATTTATTTTTGTTCCTAGCAGCCCAAAGCATTCCTAGATGTTAAAATGAGGAAAGGGCTGTAACAAGAGATATGCTACTAAACTCCTGGGGAGGAAGGCTGCACAGAGGGAGCGACATGGAGCTGGGTCTTGAAGGACGAGCGGAGTTCATCAGGTGGAGGAAATGGGGGAAAGCCTTCCTGGCAGAGGCATGGGCTGGAACAATGGACCCAAGGTGCAGAAAGGTGTGCTGTACTTGGACATGTTGAGAAGTTCAGTGGGGTTGGTATAGGCTTTGAGGGGGAAGTGATGAGAAAGTCAAGGCTAATGAGTGTAAAAGCTTGCTTCACTCTCAGGTGACAGTCCTGAGGGGAATGGTCCGGATGGTCAGGGGAGTCAGGCTCTGGGTGGTCCTTCAGGGACCAGGGTCCTTGCCTCTGTGGGCCTATCATCCCCCAGGTGTTGGTCTTGTGTGCAGGATCCAGGGACTGTCCATATTCCAGCTTCAGGAAGAGGATGAGGACCTGGGGAAATGCGTGCTGGACGTTCGAATGCCACACCTGGAAGTGGCCCCAGCACACTTCATTTCTGCTGTCAGTTAGCAAGAATTTAGTCATGGGCCACAGCAAGCTGCAGGGAAGGCTGGGAAATGTAGTCACTAGCAGTGCAGGCCACTATCCAGCGAATCTCTGTTGCTAGGGAGATACAGGCCTATTGCGAAGGGTCTAATGTGCTAAGATAAGGAGTTGGGAATTTCTGTAGGCAAAGAGAAGCACCGAAGAGTGAGGAGTGACATGACTGAGGTAGATTTTAGTTTGATGTAAGGATGAAGCCTTCCATAATTAGAATTGACACAAAGTTAAATGGCCTAATTAGTGGTGAAGTCAGTGTCTCTTCCTCAGAGATATTCAAGCAAATGCTGGACAGCCGCTCTCCGAGGCCTCGTAAAGACAAGATAGTGGGCTGGACTGATGGGCCCCTAAAGGCCCCCTGCCATGTCTAAGACCCCTGGACTCCACTCTCCCTAAATCTCTGTCTCGTAACAGTGGTGGACAGATTGGGCAGCCTGGCCTGGAGGCAAGGGACAGTTAAGAAGATGAGTCAAACAGAGGTGGTGCCAATGGGACAGAGAGGAAGGAATGGTTGTGAGGGACATGGTGGAGGAAGAATGACGAGGACCGAGGGTCTAATGGGCTTGGGGAGGGTTCGGAAGCCAGAGGGTTAATGACCCCTAAGTTTCCCAGGCTGCATCTCTGTCAAGCTGTCGCCCGGCCACAAGCAGAGACAGAAAGGGGGAGAGCCAGGTAGGAGGGGAGGATGTGTTGGGGGTCCCTGTAGGATGTTCATCTGCTGAAAACACAGAATTAGTGAAGAGATTGACACTGGATGATTAGATTTGGGAACTGTCCGAAAATATGATTTAAAAAATAGGAATTGTCAAGATCATCAAGAAAGAAACTAAAAAGCAGAGGTAGTTAACCTGGAGTTTACAGATGGGGTCCATGAGTGTGTGTGTGTGTATGTGCGTGTGTGTGTGTGTGTGCGCGCGCACATGTGTGTTTACTAGATTGTCAAAGAGACCCGTGACTTACAAAAATGTTAAGAATCACAGGGGAAGATATGTTCTGTCGGAAAGAAGAGAAGAATTTATAGAAAACGTCATTCCCAGGTGCCAAAGGGAAAACTGGTTCCAGAAAGCAGGTGCTTGGTAGTTGCCAATGCCACGCAGATGCCCGTGGAAGGTAAGAACTGAGAAGGGCCTTCGGTTGGACAACCGGTGACCGGGAAGAAAGCCGTCTCAGGCTGCGGGAGAGGGTGCGATTCAGATCTCGGGTTGCTGAGGAATGAGTGGGCAGCGAGGCTTGAGAGGGCAACAGTGTGGCACCCCTCCCAAGAAACTCATTCCTGAGAGGGAGAGATGGGCCAGATGCTGAGGGGCAGCCGACTCTGTCTAACCCGGGGAAGACAGTGGAGGAGAAGAAACCATGGGCAACAGGGAGCAAGAGCGGGCATTTCTGGAGGGTCTTAGAGGGAGTGGGCAAGGCCCAGGCTGAAGGTCCAGGGTGTGTGAGTGGGAGGTGGGTGGAGGGCTCAGTCTAGGCAAGGAGGAGGAAGGAGCGAGAATACACAGGCACATTGCAGGACAGAGGAGGGCAGCGAAGGAAGCTCCGGAAAAACGGCCTTGACAACACCTGCTAAGAATGAGGGGTCATGCCCTGGCTGGTTGCTCAGTGGTTCAAGCACTGGCCCTCGCACTGAGGGGTCACAGGTTGATTCCCTGTCAAGGGCACATACCTGAGTTACAGGTTCCATCCCCAGACAGGGCAAGTGCAGGAGGCAACCAATTGATGTGTCTCTCTCATATCAATGTTTTTCTCTCTCACCCCCCCTCCCTCCCTTCCACTCTCTCTAGAAAGCAATGGAAAAATATCTTCCGGTGAGGATTGAAAAAAGAAAAGAAAAGAAAAAAAGAATAAGGGGTCAGAGGTGGACCTGGGGGCTGAGCAGATGCATTTGGAATCCCTGGTGTGAAGGGTTAAATGGGAAAAAATATCTTCCAGTGAGGATTAAAAAAGAAAAGAAAAAAAGAATGAGGGGTCAGAGGTGGACCTGGGGGCTGAGCGGATGCATTTGGAATCCCTGGTGTGAAGGGTTAAATGGGCCGAAAGCATCAAAGCCCACAGAGCTGCAGGAGGGGCCATGGCCATGACCCCTTCTGCCCCAACTCAGGCCACATGCTGATTGCCAGTGCCATCGGCCCATGTCCCCTTCCTGTCACCTTGCTGCTAAGGTGTCCCTCTGGCTCAAACCTTCCTGTGGCCCCCACACCAGTTCTGGGCCTCTGCCCATGATGTGATTAAAGGAGACCTGTGCCTTTAAGGAGTGCCCCCTCCCTCAGCCCTTCCCCCTCCAATTACAGCACTAATTTCAGTAATGGAGCATTAATAGAGTAATGGGCGAGGGAGGCAGGCCTGAAGGAACTGTGGAGCTCAGCACAAATTGAGTAAATAAACCATATATTAGATTTCTAAACAATACTTTTAGTCTAGTCTCCAGGGAGAGAGTCGTCAAGACTTACTTAAGTCATCCCGCAAAGTGTATGTAAAAGACGCCTCCTCTGGGGCCTGCTGGTTGTAGGAGCCGGAAATCGCCCCTCTTCCAGGGACAGAGAGAGGAGACACTGCTGGCCCCACACCTTCCCCTTTCTCCTTATCTCCCAATTTCTCTTACTTTGACAGATGTATCAGAGGTGAGAACCCCCAAGGTGACTCCTCCTGGGGACCCTGATAGGCGTGGAGGGCATGGGACATCTCTAGGGAAAAGTAGCCAAGGCAGGTGGTGCGAATGGGAAGTGGGGGAGGGGCAGGGGCCAGAGAGGAGAGGGCCTTGGGGGAAAGAGGGGACGTTATTAGCAGATCACCTTAAGCTGGGAGAATGACCTTGTTGCTATCACTACTCGGCAATGTTTTAATAGGGGCCCCTTTTAGGAGACTAAGGAATAATAATGCATTCCCATAAGGAGCTGCATCTGTGTAGCCTTCATGGATAATGGAAAGAACAACCTGAGTGTCCGAAGACCAAGGAGATGGTCTCAGCTCTATTAACTACTAGCTGTTGGACCTGGACAAACAACCCCTCTCTGCCTCAGTTTCCTTGTCTGTGAAATGGGAAGAGCAGGGAATTAAGAGGGCAAAGGGAGGTTGTGATAGCGGGGTGGAGGGCGTAAAATGAGGCTGCATTCCTGCTTCTGCTGCCTGTAGCCCAGCTGCAGCCTCTGAGTGCAGGAGAGGTGCATCCTGGGCGGCGAGGGCGGGGCAGTGGTAGGAAATCCTTGGAAGGTGAGTTGAAGGTCATGAGATGTTACCGTATCGATCACCAGCTCCAAGGCCATGATGGTGACACTGTGAAGCTGGTCAACGGGATGATGGGGCTTCAGTATTGGTGCTAAAGTCTGCCCTGACTTTGTGGGCTCCCATGGCCCAGGCAAGTCCGGAACGTGGGCGGAGAGCCGAGGCGGAGAACCTGGGAAGAGCTCTGTCTCTACAAAGGGCCCGCTGGTCAGAAGGGCTGGTTCTCAGAGGGACTTTCGGGGGCTGTGAAGACACCCCGGGGAGGCATGGCCAGCCAATGGCTGTTCTACTCAGGCTGCCAGAGTCCTGGATGGCCCCCTGCTCGTGGTCAACTCTGAGGGTAAGTTCCTCATGAAGCTCTTGTCTGCGGGGAGCGGGGAGGGGGGGGGGGGGGAAGCAGGTTCCAGGACCGTCTCTGTCTCAGTGGGTGAGAGCTTGGGTTCTGCATTCAAACTTGGGTTCCCATCCTTGTCCCGTGCTCACTGGCTGTGTGACCTTGGGTGGATTTCCCGTGTCCTCTAAGCAGCAGTCTCCTAAGTGTCGGTGTGTGAGCGGCCCGTCTTAAAGGTCTGACAGTGACGTACAGGGCTGATATCTTACAAATTGCTGTCGTTTTTCGCCTGTCTTTGAGCTCTAAGTTCAGTATCATGTTTTTCTCCCCTCCCCCCCCAAACCTAGCACCGACATAAGTAAGGCAGGAGGGTGGGAAGGAGGGGAGGGAGGAAGATGGTTATCTATCTGATTTCCTGGCGAGGGTCTGGGTTTCTTCTAATCCCTCAAGGCCTTCGGTGACAGTAGAGCTGGGTCCGTAGGTGACGAGGCTCAGGGTTCTGACCTGGATTCTTTTTTTTTTTTTTTTAATATATTTTATTGATTTTTTACAGAGAAGAAGGGAGAGGGATAGAGAGTTAGAAACATCGATGAGAGAGATCGATCAGCTGCCTCCTGCACGCCCCCCACTGGGGATGTGCCCTCAACCAAGGTACATGCCCTTGACCGGAATCGAACCTGGGACCCCTGAGTCCGCAGGCTGACGCTCTATCCACTGAGCCAAACCGGTTCGGCATGGATTCTTGAGAGTAGTATCTGCTCCAGGGAACATGGAGAAACCAGGATTCCCCATCCCTCATCCCCCGTCCCCAATCCCCACTCTCCACCCTCTCCACCTGTGCCTCCTTCTGAGCTAGCCATTCAAACAGACGCCCATAAACAGTCAAGGGAATTGAACGTCACTCAGTTAGAGTAACAGACTGCTTCTGACCTGGGGTTCTGGGGCCCAGGTAGGGGTCACACAGACCCCAGAAGCACTGCACCCTGACAGCTGCTGGGTGGCGACTGCCTCCGGGCATCAGTGAGGGCAGAGGACCTGGCTTTGTCTGAGAGGCCACCCAAGTGAACTCAGCCTTGGGGACTTCAGGGTGCATTAGATGTGCAAGCAAGGCACACAGAGACAGAAAAAGGGCTGGAAAAACAGAGGGGGAAGTGAACACACAATGAGGGCAGAGAGGCTGGGGGCTAGACTTTTAGCTGGCATCCTGACCTTGTTTCTAGTCTTGCCATTACCAACCGTGACCTTAGACAGGTCACCTCGCCTTCCTGAGTCTCTTTTCTCACTGCAGTTATTCAGTTGGCTGTTTTGGATCGGACAATCAGGAAACATGCAGGAAGGTCAGCCTTGGAGCACAAATGAGAAATGAACTTGAATCAGAGGGTCTGCCTCTGGCCTGGCCTTGAGGATTCCTGCAAACTCCAGTTACTAGTGGGTGCACATCAAACCATCTCCCTCTTAGTGGCTGGTTTAGATGGGGCTCCCAGGAGGCTGGTGTCTCAAAGGATCTCAGGCATAAAAATAATTATACCCTCTGGAAGAAGATGCCTTGCTACATATATCACTTTCGAAAAAAATACCAAAATCTGTATGCTATTTCCATCCTATACAAACAATGCAACCTGAAAGTATTTGCTCTAATTAGATTCCTACTGAGCAGCAAGCCCTATGAAATAGAAAATGCATCCAATAACTCACAAACAATACATCTCACAGAGCAGGTTTGGAGTTTTACTCTCACCCAAATGTGCCCTCATCGAATCAGAACGCCTAGTCCAGTGGTCGGCAAACTCATTAGTCAACAGAGCCAAATATTAACAGTACAACAATTGAAATTTCTTTTGAGAGCCAGATTTTTAAAACTTAAACTATATAGGTAGGTACATTGTTATTAACTTAATTAGGGTACTCCTAAGGCTTAGGAAGAGCCACACTCAAGGGGCCAAAGAGCCGCATGTGGCTTGCGAGCTGCAGTTTGCCGACCACGGGTCTAGTCCATCCAGCCTGGACAATGGTATGCTCTACACGTCAGTGTGTATAACATTGGCTTTGACAGTTCTCATAAGTTATTTTAGAATGTTTGGGAGGAAGCATTCTTTTAGAGACAACCTCTATTTAAACTCTGAAAGGCGTCTCCTTTAGGAGAGAGGGAGAACACGTTTTTAGCCATGATTTTTTGGCTGTTGATCTGAAATTCACCCTCACCTGGGCACAGAGGTTTAGAACGTAGGTAGACATTCAATAACTTGACTTGGAAGGGATCTAAAGGACGAGGGCATTCTAGGTAATGCTGGCATTAATGGGACAAAAAAGGAGAAGAGCAACTTTTGGGTTCATGACCCATGGGGTGATTGGAGATGGCTGCCCGGTGCTTTGGAACAGTTAGAAATCGATGACCTAGACAGTGTCCGAGGCTCTCCCAACACTGAAATGTGTCCAGTTCTATGGGAATGACGCACCGAATGGCCAGGAGAGAGGTGTGTATTTCAGCAGAGTTGTGACACAGTGGGCACTCTATAGCAGGCGAAAAGGTGGGTAGGTGACATCATGGAAAACGGCTTCTCTGAGCAGGCCTCCGCAACCCCCGGTCTAGACCCCAGAGGCACTTGTGGTCCCCTGCCTATCTGCTATGGGGATCAGCGCCAACTCCTCCTCAATTGTGCTTTTTGGAGGTCTCTTCTCCTGGCTGATGGCTCCAGCTCCATCCTGCGGGCCCCACACCTGGTCCTGCTCAGCCCTTTGGAGAGGCCTCTTGTTTGGGAGGATGTCTGGTGTGTGGCTTCCATTTGACCTTGGGTTACTGAGTTAGCTGTCCATGTACCTAATACCCAATCTGCCTCTCAGGCCAGTCCCAGACCCTGCTTCCCACCCCAGACATCCCCAGCCCTCCACAGCAATCCAGCCTCTGCCATATGACTGTGGACAGGAAGGAAGGGAGGGAGGGAGAGAGAGAGAGGTTGGGTTTGACACCTAAAATCACCCTGTTACTTGTAGTGGCGAGTGCTGCTTTTTGCATTCCGTTCTTCAATGTCAACAAACATGGGAGCGTAGATAATTAGCCTCGCCTCGGTCTTACTGGGGCTGTGGAATGATTTGCACCTGGGCATCCTAGGCTACCTGGACATAGGCATCTTGATGTTCTGAGAGGCATTCCCTGTCTTGGCCAGGAGAAGGGCCTTCTGTACAAATGTGTCAGTGTTTCTCAGGTGACTCCCAGTCAACTGGGTCTCCTTTGATCATAATAGTCTGAGTGTCGTAACAGTCAAGGCACTCATCAGCTCTGTGTACCAGGCACTCAACGTGCATTTTTGATCCTCCCAGCGGCCCCATATGGTTGGTGTTATCATTAATTCTCCCTCTTTATAGATGAAGAATTCAAGGTAGAGAGATTGAGTATCTTACTCCAGATTACAGAGAATGGCGTGGCAGGGTGGGGTCAAGTTTGGGTGGAAATAATTATGGCACTGACTTGGCAAGATATGACCACCGGGAAAGCTGTGGTTAAGAGATTTCAAGTGGAAGACGCGTAGGTAAGACGCAGTGGTGGAGGGAAGAGAACCGTAATTCCAAAAGCTGGTTCATTGTCTCTGCTTCTTTCTAAATCCTCAATGGCAGGCTGTCCTGAGTAGGTGCTTTAGACCTCCAAAGGGGGAGGGGGGG
>NW_005359881.1:1271106-1280534 GCF_000412655.1 Myotis brandtii
TGGGGGGCGGGGGAGATTGCACCATGCTGCTCCGGATGATGAGTTAATGTTTTAATTTAACTGATGGCTACTGTCCCAAGAGAGCCCACTGCAGTGTCAGAATGGCATTTGTTGAGCTTGGCAAAGAGACAGACCCTGCCTGTGTGTGCTCCCTCATCTCTGAAACCAGCACTTTCTTCTTTACTGTCCCTTTGGTGTGCTAATTAGAGCAGTTCAATAAATCAGGCCCTTGGGCATTGACACTTCAACACAGGCCTCATTTGCTAAGCACTGGTGGACATTAATCGGTGGTTGGAAATTTGCTGTGACCTTCCTCATATAGGGATGGAGTTCTACCAGAGGCCCCAGACCCAGTTCTGGTCCTGAGTGTATGTTGCCCAAAGTCATCTCAGAGAGCCTATGACTAACAATACCTCCCCAGGCCTCTAATGGATTAGGCTCTTGTTTGCCTAAACTCCAGGATAGACAGAGATATGCAAGTGTTAAGTGGTGGCCTCATGGCTCCAGGCTTCCTGTGGTCGCTGCCCAGCCTTCAGGACTGATTTGGGAGCTATCTCTGCAGAGTCAACTGTCCTGTGCAATCCTCATTCATAACTTCCTGCTACATGTGGCCAGACGCCAGATCACTCAGTCTTTGTCTACCAGGCTGAAAGGGGGGCAAGAGGCGGAGGAGAATTACGGAGGAAGGAAGGGAATTAGGGATGCCTTATCTTCAGAGTTCCTCCATCCCTTCTCTGTAGAGGATACGAATAGCGAGTCAGCCCCGTTGGCATCCCGGTATCCAGCCTGGGATAGAGCAGGAAGGGTGTGATATGCTGGGGAAGGGACACTCGCACCTGACAGGGGCTTCGGAACTCGCACCTGGAGAAGTCAGAGGACACCAGCATTTTTCCGAGGCTCTCCTAAAGCCAGGCCCTGTGCTTTCTTTGAGGTAGAAACTCTTATGATTTACATGTTAGAACAGTGGTTCTCAACCTTCTGGCCCTTTAAATACAGTTCCTCATGTTGTGACCCAACCATACAATTATTTGCGTTGCTACTTCATAACTGTAATGTTGCTACTGTTATGAATTGTAATGTAAATATCTGATATGCAGGATGGTCTTAGGCGACCCCTGTGAAAGGGTCGTTCAACCGCCAAAGGGGTCGCCACCCACAGGTTGAGAACCGCTGTGTTAGAAGATGAAATTGAGGCCAGGGGTTCAGCTCCATGCCTATTGTGTAGCTAGCAAGAGGTCCATGTGGTCTGACCTTGAGCCACCATGTATGTGGGAGGGGCAGTTTCCAGCCTGTCCCTGGCAGCTGGGAATGTGGTGGTTCTCTCGTCGAACCCACTCCTGTGGTGGGTACTGGATCGTGCCCAGGCCCCAGAGGGCCAGTTATGGACCTGGCTTCCAAGTCCAGTGAAATCAAGTGGGTGGAATGAAGCTATTATTACAGAGGATGAGCCTGGCCCTGCTCGGATGGATGTTTCAGAAGAAACTTTGGAGTTCTTAACTCCTATTAGCCAGATGTTACCTGCATTCCATCTCATGGCGGATCACGGATTCCTGTGGACCCATCTCTTCATGGTGCCTCATGCTTCCTTCTGTGATGTTACGTGTTGCTTTGACTCTGGTCCCTGCCACCCTTTCCTCCATACACACCTCATAGGTCCTTGCACATCTGTCAGGTCCTGTGCTGGTGGACTAGGATACAGAGAGAATAGACAATGATTCCTGCCACTGCCATGAGCCCAGGCTGGGATGTGGTCAGCATAGAGTACACAAGGGCCTGGGCCAGATTATTTAAATTCAGCACCCAGCTCCACCAAGTATCTAATCATGTTGAGTCTTGGTTTCCTCATATATAAAAAGGGGACAATAATAGGACCTACTTCACTGGGAATAGCAAAGATTCATAACAGAGATAATTCCTATAAAACCTTGACCCCATCTCTGCTGTGTAATGAGCTCAAATAGATACCAGCACTTATTATTTCCCGACTGTTTAGTGGCCTTGGCTCTTGAATCTGTGTTTGGCTGCTGACTCCCTGACAACATGGTCTCAGTTTTAAACTGGCCCACGTTACAAGACGGTGTGGTGGCTCATGCCACCAGTGGGGCAGCAGGCCGGGATGCTCACTCCTGGGCTTGATTTGTATTGACATTTTGGTCAAGAAGATATGTGAAGGGCTGATCAGCATGTGAAAATATGTTTAACATCATTAGCCATTAGAAAACTGCAAATAAAACCACAATGTGATGTCATTCACACCCACTAGGATGGCTATAATTGAAAAGACAGATAATAACAAGTGTTGACAAGGATGAAGAGAAACTGGAAATGCTGGTGGGGATGTAAAATGGTATAACCACTTCGGAAAAGAGTTTGGCAGTTTCTTAAAAAGTTAAACAGGTGCTTACCATACAACTCCAAAATCTATTTGTAGGTATCTAACCAAGAGAAATTAAAACATCTATCTACACAATGATTTATAAGTGAGTGTTCATAGGAGCATTATTCAGAATAGGCCCAAACTGAAACAATCCAGATATCCATCAGCCGGTGAATGGATAAACAAAATATGTTATGTCCATAAAATGGAATACAATTCAGCAATCAAAAGGAATGAATACACACTAATACATGATACAACAT
Source organism: Myotis brandtii (assembly GCF_000412655.1). Classification (NCBI taxonomy): domain Eukaryota; kingdom Metazoa; phylum Chordata; class Mammalia; order Chiroptera; family Vespertilionidae; genus Myotis; species Myotis brandtii. The sequence continues at coordinate 1,273,747 of NW_005359881.1, forward strand.
GGAAACATGGATGAAACTCCAAAGCAGATGCTAAGTGAAAGAATCCGTACACAAATGAGTACACACTGTATGACTCCATTTATATGAAATTTCTAGAAAAGACAAATCTGTAGAAACAAGAAGCAGGACAATGGTTGTCTGGAGTTGGGGTGAGAATGAGGATCAACAGCAGATGGTCATAAGGGGCCTTTCGAGGTGATGGAAATGTTCTAAAATTGGATCAAAGAGACGCACAACTGTACACATTTACAAAAAATAATTTCATTGAACTGTATGCTTATGATGAATAAATTTTATAGTATATAAGTTACACTTCAGTAATGATGTTAAAACACATGCACAAATGCTTGTCCAAGATCACACAAGCGGCAGAGTAGGGATTTGGACTCAATATTCCTTCTGTGTTCTTGCTGGCCTTCTGCTATCATGTATGGCTTGTCTCCCCAACAGATAATATTCCTTCCGTGTTCTTGCTGGCCTCTGCCTTCTGCTATCATGTATGGCTTGTCTCCCCAACAGATGGATAACTCTTGGAGGCCGAGGAACGTGCCTTTACCTCTTTGGGACTCACCTCACCGTGTTCTCAATAAATACAGGGGCTGGAGTTGATAGGACATCATCTTATAATGGGATTATTCTGTACCGGAGGGATCCGCGCAGGGCTGCTCTTTCTCCAAACGCTGGCTGGAGTGTTGAGACATGAGGGGCTGATAGTCCATCAAAGGCATGCCGCCTGAAGAACAATGTAGTGACAGGGCTGGCTGACAACGAGAGACAAAGAGCTGTGCTGTCGAACACTGCCCAGAGCGACCTGTCTCTTCCTGCTCAGCCCAGCCGGCTGTTAAAAGGACCACAAAAGGCTGCTGGGGAGATGACAAGAGCTTAAGAATTTGCTGAATGTGTTGCCCGTGATAGCAAGAGTAAACCCGAATGACCTTCCTGGGACACACCGCACAGATTGCTAGCATGTGGGCCAGCCCTGAATCCAGGCGGGGAGGCGGAGATATGTGTTTGAAGACTTCGAAGTGGCCCCACACATATTCGATCCACTCAGTTAATGACTGGGATGGAAACCAATATTAATTTTTTTCACAATTAAAAAAGGTATTATCAGAAAAAACTGTCGAAAACTTGGAACTCGGGTAAAAAGAGACTATTGGGCGTCCTTTCAGGGGCTCTCTGGACACTGTCTAGCTACTCTGTAAGGTGTGCACTTTTTGACCGGCTTCCTATACTTCAGGCTATTTTCCAACCATGGGGGTAGCAGTTAACTTGTAGAAAACTTGACAGTAATGCAAGTGATTCTTTTCCACAGCAAAAGAAATGAACTTCATCCAATAAATATAGAAAAGATCACCCAAAACATTGCTTTTTATTGACCTTTCAGATATTAGCCAGTGTTGCACCTATTAGCAAATTTATTTCAGAATTCCTGATTGCCTGTAGATACCTCTGTTCAAATTCTTCATTGAAATAGTCTCAACATCTTGTGGATTTTTTCATTAATTTATGAGCCACATAAATGCAAATACTAATAAAAAAAATCTCGACTTCCACTAGCTATTAAAGAAATGTGAATGAAAATGTTTTATTTTAAGTTTTCACTATTTAAATTAGTAGAGCTTTAAAATTGATTATACTCAGTGTTGTCAAAGGTTTGGGAAGCACTCTTATATGCTTCTGGGAGGAGTATAAATTGGTAGAAACTTCTGGAAGTTTATTTAGCAGTCTTAGGAAGGTTGACTAGCAATTCCTCTTCTAGGAACTTATATCAATAAACATATAATTGCAAAAAGAATTTAACTACAAGACTATTTATTGCAGAGAGAAAAAAGGTTAGAAACATCTGAATTTGTTATATATACACAATGGTGTAACACATAAGAAATTATATCATACAGGAATATGTAATGACACAGAGATATTAGTAAGCAAAAATGCAGGTTATAGTATATACTGAATGATTCCATTTTAAATGAATTTCTTATATATATATATATGGTTTTAAAGTGTTGAAAAGATAGATAACAAAATATTATGGTTCTTTCTTAGTGGTATAATTTTAAATGCTTTTAATTTTCTTTCTTGTGATTTAGGTAGGATAGATTTTTTTATTTTTAAAAAAAGTATTGTTTTTCTTTAAAGCTAATATATAGATTTAAGATATCCATATGGCCTTAGAGATTTTATACTTTGTTGACTCCTATTGAATCATTGTGCATACATCTCCCAGGTCTTGAAGAAACCCGCCTTAAACACTGCACCCGTTCTGTCAGCCTGAGAAAGACTGCAGGAAGGACAGGCTATGATGGGGCTGGAGGCAGGCTCAAGCAGGGAGGGGCATTGATCAAGGGCAGGGTTGGGTCCCACTAACATTTTGGCGGGGGGGATATTTTGTTCATTATGGAATTTTTGCATTAATTTTGGGTTTAAAAAATCTTATGGAAGCGTTTCTTTTCTTGAATATCAGTTTTGACACCTTCCTCAACTTTTACACCCTACTCCCAGCCCTGCTCCCTGACAGCCCTCTGCACCCTCCATGCTCCCCAAACAGTGTTTCAACCTGTCCCCTCTGCCTTCTGCCAGCAGCTGCAGCGCCCTCCTGGCCACCTAGAAGCTGGGGGTTGAGGGTGGTGGTGGTGGGGGGGGTGGGGGTGGAGTGAGAGGTGGCAGCAGTCCCCGCCATTCAGGGAGCACTGCCTTTGACCTGGCCTCTGTGCCAAGCATTACCTGAGTCCTAACGACAGCAAGAGAGGTTGGGTAGCAGAGAACCCTATGCATCCCCCAGTCTCATTCTTTCCTCTCAGAAACAGACTTTCCTAATGGCAGCCAGGCCCGTGGCCAACCAGAATCAAGACCCCGTTTCCCAGGCTCTCTTGTAGCCAGGTGTGGCCATGATTAAGTTCGGGGCGAGAGAAAGTTGAGTAGGAGGGCTGTTCAATGTGCAGGACAGGTCTGTGAAGGGGAAGGCCATCTCCTGCTTTCTTTGCCTGCTTCTTCTGTGTGGAATATGGTATGAGGGCTGGAGCGGCAGCATCCATTTTGGACCAAAACGTGAAAGCCACCATCGAAGATGGTAGAGACTGATAGATAAATAGACTTTCAAAGGCACCGTTGTCTTAGGTTTCCTGGTACTTGTGGATCAACGTAATCCTAATTCATTCTGGTTGACATTACTGTTATGTCCCCTTTGTAGCTTCAGAGAGGTTAAGCGCCTTGTGCAGTTTGCACAGCTACTGGGTGACAGGCCAGAGTCTGACTCCAATGCCCTGCTCTTAACCCTGTGCTCTTAGAGTCCCTGCTCCAGGGCGATGTCCCAAGCTGAGCAAGGGGCTTCGAGTCCTCGATTTCAGATGCTCATTGCTATGCTCTTCTCTTCTCCAGCCAAAGTCCTAAACCCTTCTGGGGCGTCAGCAGTTGAAAATGAACAGGAGGCGAGAACAAGAGAGCAGGAGTTCTTTCTAAGTGTCTTCTGAGTTACTTCCGTACCTTGCTCTGTCCTCGGTCCACTGTGTGGCACCAACGCTGTTTATTTGCATCCATCTTTGGGGGTCGTCCATTGTTACTACTCAGGACAAAGGCGCATAGGCAGTTCCCCCGGATCTACAGGCAAAAAAGCTTTTACCGGGATCTCCCCCTCCTCCATGAGTGACCAGTGTCTCAGCATTAATGCATCTGATGGCACCGAGCCCTGGTGGCCTGAGCGAGGGCAGTCGCCAAGCAGGGATTGAAATCACATTTTTATTAACATTATTACTTTTCCACAGCTTGGTTTCTCGCAGGCTTTTGATCTATTAGGCCACACTATTTAGTCTGGACAGAATCCTTGAATTACTTTGTTTTTTTCTTCTAAGACTCTCAAAGAACTTGATAAACTTGTAATCAAACTATTCACCTGTCGTGTCAATACATCAGGTCTAGATGTGAAACTGCTTGATGTGCACAGCATGGAAGACAATTTATACGTTTTCAAGTGTAGACTATGCGATTTTTCTGTGAAGACTCATCCTTGCCATGTTAGGAAGACCCTTGTTAGAACTGGCTGAGTCTGGATCCTTATCTTAAAATGGGAGTGTGAAATCCACGCCTTCTTGTAAAGCAAACACATATTATTGTTACAGTGTCCGGTCAAGGCATTGAGAAACACAGGTTGTCCTGGATAAAACACACTGTTAGCCTTTACGGCAGATGTGAAGGTAGGGTTATAGATCATTGCTCTTTAGTGTACACTTTTTCAATAGCTTCTTAGGATAAGTTGTTAAATGAATTGCAGTTGTTCTTTTTTTAAAAAAATATATTTTATTGATTTTTCTACAGAGAGGAAGGGAGAGAGACAGAGAGTTAGAAACATCGATGAGAGAGAAACACCGATCAGCTGCCTACTGCACACTCCCCACTGGGGATGTGCCCACAACCAAGGTACATGCCCTTGACCAGAATCGAACCTGGGACCCCTGAGTCTGCAGGCTGACGCTCTATCCACTGAGCCAAACCGGTTAGGGCTGCAGTTGTTCTTAAAGTCCCAGCTGCCCCTCTGTTCCATGACGTTCCTCTTCCACACACCGGCGACAGAGATGGAGACAGGAGTAATCACAGGAGAGGCGGAGGGATTTGTTGGGGCAGAATCCAGGCGTTCATTTCTCTATCTTAACAAACATTCTTGGCCAGACCCTGAACGAGGCCCTTGCGTCATGTTCCGCAGAGACTTTGCCGTCCAATGAGATGAGACAAATAGGTAAGCACAGCCATGCAGTAGTAGTTAGAGATTCTAGGACAGAAGCCTGCACGGCTGCCTAACCGCACATGCATTATATGTAACTACACAGCAAAAGTAAATATACCTCTCCTCTCCTCAACACAGAGTAACTGCAAAAAGTCATGCATTAATGTCTTGTCCCCAAGGCGTAGCAGCTCCCCACTGAGAGTATTTTAAACTCTCCTCTTCTGTTTAAAGACTTAAACAGGCAGAAAAACGGTGACCTGCTTCTAGAGCCCACGAGGTAGAAGCGTTCCCATGGATACCAAGGAAAGCGGTATGATCGCACCAGCTTGGTCACAGGGCAGACTTTTAATGAGGAGCGCTTAGCACAGTCCTTTCCCCGTCCTCTCGCAGGCATCGAATATTTGCAAGGACTTTTTCCAAAGGGGCCTACTTACACCCTAAAATCTTCTGTGGAATCTTGAAGAAAGACCTCTCCAATATTCCTCCCGAATTTTGTTCATCTCTCTATCCATCTCCTTATTGGATGGTATAGTTTTCCTCTGTCTTGTCTGTCTGCTGCCCAGCGTTGTGTGTTCTCTGGCACCCAGGCCCTAGGAGATCACCTCAGAGTGAATGCACCCTTATCAACCAGCAAAGCGTAAAGAACAGTTTCCTAGTGAGGACTATAAGTTTAGGAGTTAGACGGGCATCCTCGGCTTGGAATCGGCCTCTGCTATTTACAGGTTTTAGGAACTTGAGCCAATCATAGACTCTCTCTGGGCCTTGGTAGTGTCATCTGTAAGATGGGCATCATGAAGAGTGCATGGCTCACAGCTCACTGTGTGTAGGACTGCTTGAGGCAGCATGTGTCAAAGATGTGGCTCACGGTCCTGCCACGCCCATGGCTCACCCTAGGGAAGTGCTGGTCTGTCATTGTGATGGGTGTGCCCATGGAGAGCGACGTGCTTCATTGTAGCGGGTACCCTCACATTCAGGGGGCCCGGAAACTTCTGGATCAAACAAATCGTACATTTGGCCGTTGGCTGCTATTTGCCTCTGTCTCGCATAATGTTTCATAGTATGGAATCAGTGCCTCTACCTGGCCCAAGGCTCGGTGCACTGTGACCCCAGGAGAAGGTGGCATTTTTTATCTTACTCCTGTGGTTCAAATGTTCTTTCTCTGCTTCCCACTGCCCTGGAGGGGTATTTGGTAAGAAAATGCCCCAGCTTCATTTAAAAGCCCATCCCCTTAATTCAGTGGTTCTCAACCTTCTGGCCCTTTAAATACAGTTCCTCATGTTGTGACCCAACCATAAAATTATCTGCGTTGCTACTTCATAACTGTAATGTTGCTACTGTTATGAATCGTAATGTAAATATCTGATATGCAGGATGGTCTTAGGCGACCCCTGTGAAAGGGTTGTTCAACCGCCAAAGGGGTCGCCACCCACAGGTTGAGAACCGCTGCCTTAATTCATCATGAAACAGAAATAGGACAAACTGGCCTCATTAAATTAAGAGCCCAATATCACTGCAGTGGAGTGTGGGGAGTAGGGGAAGCGTGGGCAGCTCAGGTGGGAGTGGGAATGGCAGAATACGCTCCCACCCCGCCCCAAACACAAACACACGCTGTTAAAATAGCCGGCATGGCATTGTCTTTCCTGTTTCTCCTCCAGTGGAGGCTCGTTCTGAAATGGGACCAAGTGGAAAAGCACAAAGCCCTTCAGATTCGCCCTGCTTTGTAACATTAAATTGGGATGGAGCACGTGATGGCGGTGGGGCAGTTTCATAATATAAGTGGAACCTTTTAGCTGCAGTAAGTGAGTCTGACTCAGGAATGTAGGCGATTGTATCTCCAAAGAAATCAATATTAAGATGCACAATTGCTCCCCTGGTATCGCAGGAATTGGATGATCTACATGCTAAATGACAAGCCTCTTGATAACAGGGGTTATGGGACCGGCCTTCCCAGCCAGGCTGCTGGGGACCATCCCTGGGTCCCTCAGGCAAAGATAATCTAATTAGAACAACAAAGACCAGGTCCATTTGAGGAGAAGGCAACCATGGGGGTGGGGTGGGGGGAACG